>NW_020695425.1:146731-184081 GCF_002925995.2 Terrapene triunguis
TCTAAGGTGCCACAAGGGCTCCTAGTTGTTTCCCCCTTTAATTCTGATTCACTTCCTTTTGGCCTGGTGCATGGGAGTAGGCCCCTACTCAGTGCAGATGGTCCTGGGAGATGCAGGGGAAGACATCGGACATCATGGGAAGATGCACATAGCAAAATCAGTGTACGTTATTTGTAAATCCCCACCATTTTCCCCAGGGTTGTGTGGGAGGGTCCACATGAGGAACCGTGTTACAGCAACGCTTTTACAATCCTTCCAGGCAGGGGACCTCTCTGGAGATCATTGTAGTTCTGGACAGTCCTGAGTGGCAGCATGACCGTCTGTTCCAAGCCACTGGAGGCCAGTCACCTGTCTGTGCTAAAGAGCTTTTTAGGTGTATGGTGACTGACCAGCCCATCTATGAATGGAGAAGGTTTGTGAGCACAGAGGCAGCCCGCCCCTGGTAAGTGTGCCCTGTTCTGCAGTGCAACCTACTATCCTGAGTTCCTGCTCAGTGAGAAGTTCTCATGCATCACCAGCCAGGAATGGGTGACAATTTATAGGAAAATCAGCAAGATGCTCATTTAGCCTGGAGACATATTACAGCTTCCTTGAGAACACCCGGCATTCATGCCTTTACCTGGCCATTTGGACCCATATTAGAGGCAGCCACCTTCTGCTATTGTTTGGACTCAAAATACAGGCACCTATGGAGTAAATAAGCCCTTCACTACAGGTTGGACTCATAATTCAGTACAATTTGCACTAATCAGACAGGCATCTCTGGACAGTCTGTCATGGTCAATTTATTCAGCCCACTGGACTAGCAGGGAAGGGCTCCTAATTTTAGTACCCAACCCATCTTTCCAGCAATGTGCAAGTAACTAGTAAAAGTGTTATAACTGCTTGTTTAGCTTTTCTTTTCACCTTTCCACTATCCATTCTGAATCCCATGTGGTGTCAATGAGAGGCTTGGGGAACTGGTGGCTACAGAGCTGGCGTTGGTTCTTGCCATTAGCAGAAGTTTACACTACAACTCCCCAGCTTGTGATGATAATTTAATTGGACCATGAACCAGAAATCCCTCCCATTTTACATTAACAACAACAAAGATGGTGGCAGAAACATACAAGGCTTCCACTCTGACACTTCTTCTGCAGCTGTTTCCTCTGCAGGCTGTTCCCAGGGGAGTCCCCAAACAGGTCCTCCAAGTATGGACCCAAAATGTATTGTAGTTGCTCCGGTGGCATAACCTTCTCAAAGACTGGCAGGACATTTGGTCAGCAAATGAGCTACTAGAAGACTCAGATTATGGCCCCCCAGGAAAGGGAGGTGAAAAAACAAGTCAAGCCTGAAAATAAGGGGGATAGGTAAACCACAAGGGCTCTGTGTGTGTGTGTATGTGTGCACAGTGCAGAAATCTAAAGCTGTCTCTCAGCTATTACCTGAGAATAAACTTAAAGCTTGGTACAGTAGAGAGACTATTGCAAACCTGGTTTATTGTACAAGAGGGGAAAGTGAGGCACACCACCTCATGAATTTCATAAATGGCCAGTGAGTGGGGTAATTCACTAGCCTGACTATAGAACAAAATAAGAACAGCCTGTAGGTAATTCTTCTGGTTTTTCTGCAATTAGCAGGAAAATTTGTAAAAGGAAGTAGTATTATTATTAAGCAATAATCTGTCCCCACCAGAGGGGTGGAAATTGTTTCTTTTCTTTTTCAGACACTCTACAAGCATGCTGGCGCCAGCGGAAGAATAACCCAGAATACCACAGATCTATGTTTTGTGTTGTTTGTCTGTCGTGTTTGTCTTGTTGCTAGCATTGTGTTTCAATTAACAGAAAACCTCATGACATGGGTGGGGGACGGCTTCAAAAGGCTAACCTGGGGCGGGGGGGGGGGGGGGAAGATGGTATGGGAATGCAAAATGCTCAGCTAGGAGGCCAGCACCTGTGTAATAGCTACCCTGGTACCTGGAAACGGAACGGCAACTAAGGTGGTCCCCACAAGCCCTATGGAAATAATGAGAAGAGGAGGAGTTCACTGGGAATCAATGGAGGGGTGTGTGAAATGCTGTAAATCCAGAGAAGATGTTTGGATGTGCCCCTCTCCTGTGACTATGGAGGAGCAGGATCAATGGTCCATGGCAAGGGGGGACAATTGGGTGTATGGTGTATGAGTTGTGTTGATGGGAATGTACATATTACTAGGAAGCACAACTACAGCAGCCCATAACCAAATGGCACACATCTCCACGCTGCTATCTGGACTTTGGTGCACAAATAAATCTGTAAATCTTATTGCTGTCAATAATCAAACCAGGGCATATGGCCTGATTCCGCACCAAGTGGTTAAGTTGGTTTGGACAATAACACGTTTCTCTGTGGACATTCAATGAACTTATGATATGGACAAAAGCACGCAAAATCTGCAAAGGCAGCTTGTTGCAACTGCCAGCAATTGGACACATAAAAGTCTTGACCCTGTCGAAGGAGGAGAGGCAGTGTTTTGGTGGTGTCTCAGCTGGTAAACCATACTGCAGTGGTCAGGACTCTCGGTGTTGCTGTAAATTATCATGGCAGCTGGTGTATTGTTAACTGTACTTGTGTTACGTTGCATATGAAGATAACCTATAAGTAATGTAGTAAGCCCTCCCCCACAGTGTACTAGACAACCCGGACCCCACCTTCTTGGGCCAATTATAATGGAAAATCCGGAACACTAATTGGAATAGGTGTGGTATGCCCGTACGAGAGAAGGTGCAGGGCACAGCACTACACAAGGTTCAGTGGGACAGATGGAGCATCGACACCTTCCACCTTGATGCCTGGCCCTATCAGGAAATGTGTCGCCATATGTCCTATGCTTTTCCAGGGATACCTGGGCAGGAGGATCCCAAAAGAAAAAGAAAAAAAAGGGGTGGAGTGTTAGGATATAGATATTCAGGCCTGTCTCTAAAGGCCTATATTTTAAGAATTTAGGTATATTCTTATCACTTAGCTAGTTATAGAGGTATAAAAGAAAAAGTCAAAATCACTGCCTGCCTGTTTATGGGCCTTCTCTTACTGTAACAGTCTGAAGCCCTGTTCTTAGTCTAAGATCTTTGGCTAAGCAGCAGAGGCAGCCATAAGCTGGGAAGTGAATGGTCACATCCTTACATTTCAAACCAGTCACACTGAAATAAGGTGCTATTAGGCTGTTAGGAATACAATCCTGTCCTGATATTCCTATCACCTCCAGAGAAAGGGAAGAGCCTAGAAGATTTAAAGAAAACTTAGGGTATGTCTACACTACGAGAGTAGTTCGATTTCACTTAAATCGAATATGTGGAATCGATATTACAAAATCGAACGTGTGTGTCCACACTAAGGATATTAATTCGACTTTGTGAGTCCACACTAACGGGGAAAGCGTCGACATTGGAAGCAGTGCACTGTGGGCAGCTATCCCACAGTTCCCGCAGTCCCCGCTGCCCATTGGAATTCTGGGTCGAGCCGCCAATGCCTTCTGGGTAAAAAAATGTGTCGAGGGTGCTTTTGGGTAACTGTCGTCATCCGTCCGTCACTCCCGCCCTCCCTCCCTCCCTGAAAGCGCCGGCGGGAAATCAGTTCGCGCACTTTTCTGGTCAGTGACAGCGCGGACGCCACAGCACTGCGAGCATGGAGCCCGCTGCGACCATCGCTGCAGTTGTGGCCGTTCTCAACACCTCACAGCTTATCATCCACCTTTCCCAGAGGCAGATGCTGAGAAATCGGGCGAGGAGGCTACAGTAGCGCGGTGAGGACCTGAAGTCTGAGAGTGGCACAGACCTGTCACAAAGCACGGGACCCCGCGCCGAGGACATCATGGTGGCAATGGGTCATGTTGATGTTGTGGAACGGCGATTCTGGGCCCGGGAAACAAGCATGGACTGGTGGGACCGCATAGTCCTGCAGGTCTGGGATGACTCACAGTGGCTGCGAAACTTTCGCATGCAGAAGGGGACTTTCATGGAACTTTGTAAGTTGCTGTCCCCTGCCCTGAAGCGCAATGACACCCGGATGCGAGCAGCCCTGAGTGTCCAGAAGCGAGTGGCCATAGCCCTCTGGAAGCTTGCAACGCCTGACAGCTACCGGTCAGTCGCGAACCACTTTGGCGTGGGCAAATCTACCGTGGGGGTTGTTGTCATGCAAGTAGCCAACGCAATCGTTGAGGTACTGCTGTCAAAGGTAGTGACCCTTGGAAACGTGCAGGTCATCATAGATGGCTTCGCCGCGATGGGATTCCCAAACTGCGGTGGGGCTATAGATGGAACTCACATCCCTATCCTGGGACCGGACCACCAGGCCAGCCAGTACATTAACCAAAAGGGCTACTTTTCAATGGTGCTGCAAGCACTGGTGGACCATAGGGGACGTTTTACAAACATCAACGTCGGATGGCCGGGCAAGGTTCATGACGCTCGTGTTTTCAGGAACTCTGGTCTGTTTAGATGGCTGCAGGAAGGGATTTACTTCCCGGACCACAAAATAACTCTTGGGGATGTGGAGATGCCTACAGTGATCCTCGGGGACCCAGCCTACCCGCTAATGCCCTGGCTCATGAAGCCCTATACTGGCGCCCTGGACACTGAAAAAGAACTGTTCAACTACCGGCTGAGCAAGTGCAGAATGGTGGTGGAGTGTGCTTTTGGACGTCTCAAGGGGAGATGGAGAACCTTACTGACTCGCTGTGATCTCAGCGAAACCAATATCCCCATTGTTATTGCAGCTTGCTGTGTGCTCCACAATCTGTGTGAGAGCAAGGGGGAGACCTTTATGGCGGGGTGGGAGGTTGAGGCAAATAGCCTGGCTGCTGATTACGCCCAGCCAGACAGCCAGGCGATTAGAAGAGCCCAGCGGGACGCGCTGTGCATCCGGGAGGCTTTGAAAGCTAGGTTCCAGAGTGAGCAGGGTAACCAGTGCCTTTAAAGTTTGTGTACAGAGAAGCTGAACCTGCCCCCGTTTCTTTACCCAGTTAATGTTGACTATCCTCTCCAGTTACATACCCCCTTCACCCCCTTCCAAAAAAATAAAATCAGTTCTATTTTGTTAATGAACACCGTTGTCTTTATTACTGTTTTCGCGGGAATGTTTTAAACCTGGGACGCAGACTGTGGTGTGGAGCGGGTGTAGTGTACTGATGCAAAGGATGCTTCTAAACTCCAGGCATGACAGGCTCCGCAGTGGTGGACTGGTTGTTTCAACGGAGCCTGCCAGCCCTCCTGAGCGGGACTGCGTGTATGTGGGGGCTATGTGACTTTCTGTCAGGGGGAGGACGGTTACAGATCCCCTGCTGCGTGGCTCTGTGATCCAGGATAAGGACCGCTGCATAAGATCTGTAACTGCCCTCCCCCACCACAAAGTCACAGAGCAACCCCCTCCCACAGAACATGAAAACCACCTCCAAGACTGACAAGGGTAACTAGTCACTGCACTGTGTATGTGCCCTGCTGCTGGACCTGCCCCCGCCTCTGTACCCTGCTAAAGGTGACTGTCCTGTCCAATTACCAAGCCCCTTCCCCCCCCTTCAGACAGACTCTCCTCCAAAAGAACATGATGGAAACAGTAATTAACAGAAAGGTATATTTTATTAGCAACTACACATGAAACGGGGGGGTGAAACTTGGACGGGGGCTTGGGTGAGGCGGGAAGGAAAGGACTTCTCAAAGTTTGGGGAATGAGAGCCTTCTAGTACTAGAGCAGTCAGCAGGGGTGGAGTGAGAGTTTTCACGGACTCTGCCGCCCCTCCTTCTTTGGACTTTGGGTGAGGGGGGTATGGGACTTGGTGGCGGGGGAGGGCGGTTACAGATAGACTGCAGCGGGGCTCTGTCCTCCTGCCTCCGTTCCTGCAGAACATCCACAAGGCGCCGGAGCGTGTCCGTTTGCTCCCTCATTAGTCCAAGCAGCGTTTGAGTCGCCTGCTGGTCTTCCTGCCGCCACCTCTCCTCCCGTTCCATGTGTGAACGGTGCATTTGGGACAAGTTCTCCCTCCACTGGGTCTGCTGTGCTGCCTGGGCTCGGGAGCAGCCCATGAGTTCCGAGAACATGTCTTCCCGTGTCCTCTTCTTCCTCCGCCTAATCTGCGCTAGCCTCTGGGAGTGTGATGCCAGGCTGGGTTGGGAGACAGTCGCAGATGTGGCTGTGGGAATGGGAAAAAGGGAGTGAATTCCTCAGAAAGATAAATGTAGTTGTGTACAAAGAACCTAGTCTTTCTCTGTGAACAAGACCATGCACTGCACCTATCACATGCGCACTCAGGACAAGGTCGAATTTTCGGCCCTCGCATTCAGTGCCTGGGGTCTTGCACTGCCGATCTGAGAAGCGGGGCAGGACACCGGAATTTGTGTAGCAGGCAGACATGGTAAGCCGTAGACTTGTGGCTGCTTAAAACTTTAATAGTAGCACTGGCCTCCTTTCACATTGAAAGCAATGCCAGTCTCTGCTGCCAGCAATCCGGCAAGAATGAACTCTGCCCCTGTCCCACCCCCTCGCGGCTGTCCCAGGGAAAGATCCCTGTATGCTGCCCCTCTCCCGCCTCCACCGCGTGGCTGTAAACCGGCGGTTACAGTTCTGTAAAGGAACGGGCAAGCAGTCCCAATACTAACATTCCCCTACCTAATTCAAAGCAGGTCACCATGAGCGACATCACCCTGATGAGGATCTCAGACAGAGATAAAGAAAGAATGCTCCGGGAAAGCCTGCAAAGACCAGGGCCGTATGCCGCCATGCTGTGCAGGGCAATGATCCCGGAGTACTTGATTGTCTCCTGGCGCGGAAACGTTTCCTACCACGGAGGACCCAATAAGGCCGCTCTCCCCAGGAACCTGATGAACAGGCTTTCAAATTACCTCCAGGAGAGCTTCGTGGAGATGTCCCAGGAGGATTACTGCTCTATCCCCGGACATATAGACCGCATTTTGCTGTAGCTGCACTGGCAGGGACTAAGCAGTAGAGCGGCTTGGGCAGAACAATCATGCAAAACCGGACATTGTTAGATTTTTTTTCAATAGTTCCACTGCCCAGGACTGAAACATTAAGCGCCTAGGGCAAACCAATCATGAAAAACCCATTGTTGTTATTGTTAATATTCCAGTTCTGTTAAAAATAAATGTTTAGATGTTTAAAACACTTACTGGTTGATCCTTCCCCTGATTCTGTGTCCGGGTTAACGGCTGGGGACGGTTGGTAGGGGATCTCTGTCAGGGTGATGAAGAGATCCTGGCTGTCGGGGAAATCAGCGTTGCAAGCGCTGTCGACTGCCTCGTCCTCCTCATCTCCTTCCTCATCTTCCCCGTCCGCTAACATGTCCGACGAGGAACCGGCCTTGGACAATATCCCATCCTCAGAGTCCACGGTCAGGGGTGGGGTAGTGGTGGCGGCCGCACCTAGGATGGAATGCAGTGCCTCGTAGAAACGGGATGTCTGGGGCTGGGCTCCGGAGCGTCCGTTTGCCTCTTTGGTCTTCTGGTAGCCTTGTCTCAGCTCCTTGATTTTCACGTGGCACTGCGTTGCATCCCGGCTGTATCCTCTCTCTGCCATGGCTTTAGAGATCTTCTCGTAGATCTTTGCATTCCGTCTTTTGGAGCGCAGCTCTGAAAGCACGGACTCATCGCCCCACACAGCAATGAGATCCAAGACTTCCCGATCAGTCCATGCTGGGGCCCTCTTTCTATTCTGAGATTGCACGGCCATCTCTGCTGGAGAGCTCTGCATCGTTGCCAGTGCTGCTGAGCTCGCCACGATGTCCAAACAGGAAATGAGATTCAAACTGCCCAGACAGAAAAAGGAATTCAAATTTTCCCTGGGCTTTTCCTGTGTGGCTGGTCAGAGCATCCAAGCTCGGACTGCTGTCCAGAGCGTCCACAGAGTGGTGCACTGTGGGATAGCTCCCGGAGCTATTAGCGTCGATTTCCATCCACACCTAGCCTAATTCGATATGGCTATTTCGAATTTAGCGCTACTCCCCTCGTTGGGGAGGAGTACAGAAGTCAAATTTAAGAGACCTCTATGTCGAACTAAATAGCTTCGTGGTGTGGACGGGTGCAGGGTTAATTCGATGTAACGGCGCTAAATTCGACATAAACGCCTAGTGTAGACTAGGCCTTAGTGTGATGGCATCCTGTCTGGCAAGAACTCACTTATCAATAGCTGGGGTGTGAAATCCTCATTTCTTTGTCGTTCTATCACTGTAGTCCCCATTTCCCTATTGTTTGTCTATATGATCTTTGTCTGGTTCTGTGATTGTTTCTGTCTGCTGTGTAATTAATTTTTCTAGGTGTAAACTAATTAGTGTGGCGGGATATAATTGGTTAGATAATCATGTTACAATATGTTAAGATCGGTTGGCTAGTTAAATTTCAGTAAAATGATTGGTTAAGGTATAGCTAACCAGAACTCAAATTTTACTATATAGTCTGCAGTCAATCAGGAAGTAAGAGAGGGGGAATGGGACCGGGGAATGGGGGTGGGGGAATTGGAATCATGTTTTGCAAAGGGGGGGAATGGGAACAGGGACACAAGCAAGGCTCTGTGGTGTCAGAGCTGGGGAGGGGGACACTGAGGAAGGAAACTGGAATCATGCTTGCTGGAAGTTCACCCCAATAAACATCGAACTATTTGCACCTTTGGACTTTAGGTATTGTTGCTCTCTGTTCATGTGAGAAGGACCAGGGAAGTGAGTGGGTGAAGGAATAAGCCCTTAACAATAGTGTATTGTGACACTTTTGTATTTTTATGTCTGATTTTGTAACCATGTAGTTTTTAAGGGAGGTGAAACTTGGGAGTACACAAGACAAATCAGGATCCTGAGCAGGTTACAGTCATCTGGAACAGTTGAGAGCCACTGCTCTAGGGTGTCTCACATTGGGCTCCTGAAACCTCGGGCACGGCAAATCACTAGTCACTTTGGAAAGCTTCGCCATTGATATTTTATAAGAAAGCTCATAAATGCAATGTGTGTCTGTGACATTGCACTCCAAGTGCTTTATAAAAATATGCTCATGAATATAACATAACTGGAATGTGCTTTATGCAAAAGGTCTCTTGTAACATATCATTGGAAAAGTTATAATGTTCTGAATTTGATTTTCCTCTTTGTATGCATGTATCATTCTTATATCTGAAGTTAGAAATATAAGGTATGAGCTTGTATTACTGATGATGTCATACCAGGTGAGGGCCATGAATGGGCCATTAGGAACTTGATGGCTCCCATTGACCAGGACAGTTGGCTGTAAATGGCCTTGTTTACCTGAAAACCTTCCTGTGTACATGTGAGCCAACCCAGGAAAAATGGAAACTGTGGAGTCTGAGACAGATGTGTGACCATGTCACATGATACTGGAATCCATTTTAAACCTTGTGCCTTTCCAGTCAGAAGCAGAGGTGGTGCCAAGCACAAACAAAAGACTCCCGCCTTGTGCCAAAGCTATAAAAGGGGGTGGAGCAGGACAAAAGGGGCTGCCAGTCATGAGAAAAACCCTGTTTACCATCTAAGATGTCTGCTGGAACTAACAAAGACCGGACCAGGGAAAGGATTGGGCCCAGACTAGGAAGGAATCTAATCTGTGAAAGAAGCTCATTGGAACATCTCTGAGGGTGAGATATTCCCTGTAATCAGTTTCTTAATGTATTAGGCTTAGACTTGCGTGTTTTGTTTCATTTTGCTTTGCAATTTACTTTGTTCTGTGTGTTATTGCTTGAAACCACTTAAATCCTACTTTTTATACTTAATAAAATCACTACCGGAGTTGGGGGGGCAACTACCTGTGCATATCTCTCTTTCAGTGATAAAGAGGGTGAATATTTATGAGTTTACCCTGTATAAGCTTTATACAGAGTCAAACGGATGTTGGGTACGGGGGATGGATCCCACTGGGAGCTGGAGACAGGTATCCCGCTGAGCTGTTTTCACTTTAGGTCTGCAGCTTTGGGAACATGGTCCAGACCCTGGATCTGGGTTGCAGCAGTCTAGTGCGTCTGGCTCAACAAGACAGGTTTCTGGAGGCCCAGGCTGTCAGGGAAAATGGACTCAGTGGTAATTTCAGCACATCAGGTGACAGTCCGAAGGGGGTCTCTGTGACGAATCCGTCACAGTGTCCTTGCTAAGCTTATATGACTCTTATCACCGTAGTAGTCAAGCACCTCACAACCATTAATAGATTTGTTGTCCCTTTTTAGCCTGAGTGGACAGCCAGTATTTGGAGCCATGCTGTTTGTTTCAATTAAGAGGAGAAATTGATGATGGAGTCAGGTATTTCTTTGGTGCAATCCTGTTTATTTATAAAGAATGAACAAAGTCCTGTTTCTCAGAACACAGCAGGATCACACAAGAGGAGGCAGTTTCCTTGCTCACAGTTCCAAGCCGGCCTTTCCAGCCAGCGCTCACCAAAAACAGCTTCCTCTCAGGGCCTTGCTACGAGTGCTTCTCCCCCTGTCTCTTGGCTTTCTGCTTGTCTCTGTCTCTCTCTCT
This sequence comes from Terrapene triunguis, assembly GCF_002925995.2. NCBI lineage: Eukaryota > Metazoa > Chordata > Testudines > Emydidae > Terrapene > Terrapene triunguis. Next base: position 157,205 of record NW_020695425.1, read on the forward strand.
CTTTCTCTCTCTCTCTCACACACACACCTCCAACAAGTCACAACCCTAGTCCTTGTGTTTAACAAGTGGTAACACCCTCATACCACAAGACTTAGGCTATGTCTATACTGGCAAATGTACAGTGCAGGGAGTTACAGTGCCACTCAAAGAGCGCTGCAGGGAAAGCACTATTGTGTGTTCACACTGTCAGCTGCCAGCACAGTAGTGTGACCACACTTGAGGCACTTGCAGCGGCATTCAGAGTGGTGCACTCTGGGCAGCTATCCCACAGAGCACCTCTTTCTCTTTTGTCGCTAAGACTTGTGGGAAGGAGGAGGGGGGGTTGCGGGACTTCCTGGGTCCTGTCCCAATGCCCTGTGGTGCATTACTTTGCATCCCGGCAGCCCCTTTGCTTCCGTCTGCATTTGGAGCCATCTTTCAATGGCTTTTGTACTGCGCGCTCTGCCTCTTCAGTCTGCAGGAATGGATCCCAAACTGTTGAAAAATATGCTGATGGGTCTCACTCACCAACACGTCAAGAATGGCACTCGAGTTATTCCTTAACTACAAAGTGAGGATGAGGAGTCTGACACTGATGTCGCCATGCATAGTAGATAAGACATGAGATTGCTTGTGGCATTCATGGAGGTGCTGAGCACAGTGGAACGCCACTTTTGGGCTCAGGAAACAAGCACGGAGTGGTGGGATCACATCGTTATACAAGTGTGGGATGACGAGCAGTGGCTGCAGAACTTTTGGATGAGGAAACCATTTTCATGGGACTGTGATGAGCTCGCCCCCACCCTGTGGCTCAAGGACACTAGAATGAGAGCGGTGGAGAAGCGCATGCCAATTGCACTATGGAAATTGGCTACTCCAGACAGCTACCGATCGGTCACTAACCAGTCTGGAATGGGCAAGTCAACCATTGGACTCATGTTGATGGAAGTGTGCAGAGCCATTAATCGCATCCTGCTCAGAAAAAACATGGCACTGGGCAACGTGAGTGACATTGTGGATGGCTTTGTATAATTGGTTTTCCCTAACTGCAGAGGGGCAATAGATGGCACGCATATTTGAATTTTGGCACCAGACCACCTAGCCTCCGAGTACATTAATCGGAAGGGGCATTTCTCGATGGTTCTCCAGGCGCTTGTGGATCACAATGGGTATTTCATGGACATTAACACAGGCTGGTCCAGAAAGGTGCATGATGCACACGTCTTTTGGAACCCAGGCCTGTTCAGGAAGCTGCAAGCCGGGAAGATCACTGTAGAGGAAGTCGAAATGCCCATTGTGATCCTGGGAGACCCTGCCTACCCCTTGATGCCATGGCTCATGAGCCATACATGGGGAGCCTTGACAGCAGCAAGGAGTGGTTCAACAACAGGCTGAGTAAGTGCAGAATGACTCTTGAGTGTGCTTTTGACCATTTAAAGGACTGCTGGCGCTGCCTCTATGGGAAGCTGGACCTGGCCGATGACAACATTCCTATGTGTGCTGTACCCTCCATAATATTTGTGAAGGGAAGAGTGAAAGCTTCACTCAGCACTGGACCACTGAGGCTCAGTGCCTGGAGGCTGAATTTGAAAAGATGATGGGGATCAACTTTTCTCCCCGTCCACTGAAGGTAGGAGAAGAAGCAATGGGCTTAATCTGAAGCAAAGGAGAGCTTAGGTTAGATAATAGGAAAATCTTTCTAACTCTAAGGCTGGTTGAGCTTTGGAATAAGTTACTGAGGGAAGTTGTGGAATCCCCAACTTTGGAGGTATTTAAAAACAGGTTGGACAAACACCTGTCGGGGATGGTCTAGGTTTACTTGGCCCTGCCTCAGCGTGGGGGGATGGACTAGCCCTACATCTCTGTGATAACATCTGGGTTTTCAAAGGGAGTGAGCAGGAGGTGAGTAGCTAACACCTTCGTTCCTTAACAGTCTTTGTATTGTGATGTCTCACAATGGCCCATTTGGATTCAATAGTCCTTACTGACTGGGTTCAGAGTTTCAGGGCAATCATTTTTTACATGTGGCATATCCAGAGCACAATCCTGACTAATGCCTAGTCACAGGGCCATCCCCAGACATACACAAAGTATGCAGCCGCATAGGAAAATTGGGGCACCTGGTGCCCTGCACAGCTGCGTGCTTCTCCAGACCCTACCCTGCCTCTTCCCCATGGCCCCTGCCCCCGCCCCGCCCCCTCCTGCCCCTCCCCCGCCCCACCCCTGCCCCCACTTCACCCCTTCCCCAAAGCCCCCGCCGTGCTCTGCCCTGCCCCCACTCCACCTCTTCCCCAAAACCCCGTCCCTGCCTCGCCCCTGCCCCGCCCCTTCTCTGCCCCAGCCCCGCCCCCACACCCCTGAGGACTGCAGCAGGGCTGGGCCTGCCCTCACCAGCAGGAAGTGCAGCGACCTGCCCCAGCCGTGCCGCCGGTGAGTCCTGTAGGGTGGTCCTCCCCTGCCCCCCAAGCCACGCCCCCATGCACGGAGGCCTGGGGCCAGCCCCCCAGAGGCCTGCCCCCCCCCATGGGGGGTTGCATAGTGCCCCAGAATAGCTAGGGATGGCCCTGCCTAGTTGTGTGCCCCTGCCCTCTACACTGGGGTGCCCTTTACACTGCTTTGCTGCTGTAGCCTCCAGCCTGGATTGCTCACAAACAGCTTCCAGCATGTAAGCCACTCCCAGCTATGTCTGTATGATCTGCAGCCAGCCAGTCAGCCATTCCTTGTTTTTTTATTGCAGGGTGACCCCAACATACTCCCAGTCCCAGATTTCCCCCCACAAATGTATGTCCTTTACTGCCCAGCCCTTTCCTGGACAGTACAAGCTTATATAAAGTCAGTCATTTAATTAATGGAAACGATATGCACACGCTTGCTATCCCAAATGGAATTTCCCAAACACTTCCATTCAAACACACTGGATTAGATAAAACAATAAAACCAGCTTATTAACTAGAAAAAGATAGATTTTAAGGGAGTACAAGTAATGAGGCATAAAAGTCAGAGTTGGGTATAAGAAAAATAAAGATAAAAATCCAACTGACACCTAACTTAAACTATGTTAAAGTCAAAGCAAGATTTTTCTCACCACACGCTCTCATAGTCTTACTTGCCAATCTTCTTAGGCCAGAACCCCTTCTTCTGTTTAATGGCTACTTCCTTTGTTCCCTCTGGTGGTGTGGATCAATGGACAGAGAGAGAGAGAGGAGGAAGAGTGTCTTGGGGTGTCTCCCCTTTCTTTTTATAGTCCTCTTCCCCCCATTGAGAGGCATTTCCAGCTGGAAGCATGGCCACAGGCAGTCTGTATAGATGGGATCTTCATGCTGTTGCTTTGCTAAAATGTTTATTTTTCTAGCATGTTCACTTTCCTGACAAAGAATGTCCATTTAGCAGGTAATGGCCTTGTTTACACCTGGCTCAGGCGTCATCTTGCCCTTTGTCTCTGACGAACTGTTTGGCAGCTCCCCAGACTTGAAACATGTGTTAGTAACACCATAGAGTGGAATATTACAGCTTTACATACAATGTTGCTACACACATTTTACCAGGACAATAATGACCAGCAAATTATGAGTTTTCAAATGATACCTCACAAGGCATTCTTTGTACAAAGATTATTACAATAGTCTGCAAGGGATGAACACAGAAGCACACTCTATCACAAAAGCAAAACTTAAATAATACTTTATAGCATGTGATCTAGATATTATAAATGAGATTAATGAATGCAGCAATTTACAACATTTCATGAAGTCTAAACATTAAACACATTGTTATAAGTACAATATCCATCTTAACCATACTAACACACAGGTGAGCTGGATGTGTTTCCAGCAATAAATTTGTCAGTGCTCGGCTGAGTCCTAAAGCCTTGGCAAGAGCTGTCACATGGTCGGCCGACATCACAGCTCCTCCTTGGTCAGATGTTCCCCTACCACTAACACAGTGAGTTTCCCTTTCAGAGGGCTGGGGGACTGCCTCAGCCAGTGTATTTTCTTAGGGCCCTCCACCTGAGTCTCCTCTCCAGTGCTGCCTCCTAGCTTGCTGGGTGTTCTCCCCTCATTCTGTGTATCAATGATCTGATGTTGCTGATGAAGATTGTTATGAAGCTGTACTAGATCCTTCTCCAACACCGCTCGCTGTCACTGTGCGTGTTCTTCTTTTACCCTAATTTGGGCCAACTCCTGTTCCCATTCTATGGCCTGGGACAGAACCCTGTCTCCTGAGGAGCACATCTCCTAAAGTCTTCACTCTTTGGGCCTATAGGGCATATAGCTCCATAAGATTTTGGCCCTGATTCTCTCAGCCATGGTGACCTCGTCTTCTTGCCACCTTATCTTTGTACATAGGGAACAAATATTGGACAATGGGCTCTGCAATCTAGTAGTGAAACGTATAACAAGATCCTATGGCTGGAAATTGAAGCTAGACAAATCCAGACTGCAAATAAACTGTACATTTTTAACAGTGAGAATAATTAACCATTGGAAGAATTTACAAGGGTTATGGTGGATTATCTCCACTGGCCATTTTAAAATCAAGATTAGATGGGTTTTTTTTAAAAAGCTCTGCTCCAGGGATTATTTGGGGGCAGGTCTCTTGTCTGTGCTGGACAGGAGATCAGGCCTTGGAATCTATGGATCTATGAAACCAAAGCCCTGCCGTCAACAACATCTGTGCAGCCATGTATTCATCTCCAGGATACATGTGTTCCTGCCTAGGCCCTTACCCTCACCTGGGAGGATGAATAAGAATACAACCTGTGCCACCAACCCCATCACCCTTGCTCCCAGAGTCCTGTAGTCACAGCTGATCTGCTCACGGTGATACCTGGCACTAGCATTAGTGCCCATGTGGATGAGGACCATGGAGGGATGGATAAGCCTTGGCCACCTTTCCATGACATCTCAGATGCGGGCTGCAGGCAGGCAGCACACCTCCTGGGACACCAGGTCAGGTTGACGACTGGGTCACTGGACTGGTGGGCCAGAGCTCTGAGGGGGCGCTGAGCATTCTCTCTCTCAGGTACTTGACCAGCTGATTCTGGCTCACATGCTCAGGGTGATCGCCGTGTGTGGAGTCAGGAAGGAATTTCCCCCCAAGTCAGACTTGCAGTAGCCTTGGGGGTTTCACCATCCTCTGCAGGATGGGTCGTGGGTCACTTGTAAGTGTCATCTGAGCAGTTCTCACCTAGTCAGTTCCCTGTCATTGCTGGGGCCTCGGGCATCGGTGCACCTCAGTCTCTCCTGACAATTCTCACAACAGTTCAGTTTCCTCAGGACTAAAATACTTTGGTCTAAATTCAGTTGCTGGGTTACTGTATGGGTGCTGAGGGGGTGCTGATGACCTGTGATAAATGGGAGGTCAGACGACACAATCTGGTGTCCTTCTGGTCTTGAAGTCTGTGATCTGCACAAGTGGCTAAAATTCAAAGGGATTATAGGATTTGGCTGGGACCCATCCTCTTCCCACAAAGCCTTCAGCCTTCAGTTTCATTTTCAATCCTCTGACAGACGAGCTCAGTTCGCTATAATGGTTTGAAGGCTGCCTGCTTTAAAACAGAGAATGCACATGAGCTAACCCAGCTAGTCCCAGATATTTTCTAGGCCGACCCAGGACAGAACCTCTTACCTCAATTTAGCTGGTTGTTTCCCTGCTCCTCCATTCTCAGGGCCGGCTCCAGGCACCAAGCACCCAAGCTGGTGCTTGGGGCGGCACCTGGAGGGGGGCGGCGCGGCGCTCTGGCTGCCGGGGGGAGAGCCGAGCCGAGCCCCAGCCGGGGCTCGCCGCCCTCTCGCCGCCCTGCCCCCGGCGCTCTGGCCGCCGGGGGGGAGACCGGAGCCGCCGCCGGGGCTCGCCGCCCTCCCCCAGGGGCTCCGGCCGCCCCCCCCGGCAAAAAAGCCAGAGCCGGCCCTGTCCATTCTGGACCCTAAGCAAACCAGGACCCTGCCCCCTAGCCATCGCCCTGTCTCCCACTTGACATTGCAGGTGCCCCCCGTATACCAGCCATCTACTAAGTCACTGGGAGCCAATCACCATGTCCCTTTTGGTAGACTTGGACTCCCCTCCTGCCACAGGGCCATTTTACTTGGCTACCTAATCGCTAATGGATGAAATTCAAAGCTGTTCTACTCTTTCTAGGCCAGTGATGATTCTCAGCCATGATACCACAGACAGAGGTTTCAGGAACCCCAGCCCATCTAGCCATTAAGTCAGAGGCAGGGAGTTTTGTTATAATGTTGGGAGACCATCTGTATCTCCTGTTTCTCTTTGCTCTCTCAGACCTTTCTTAAACAACAAAAGTTATTCTGAACTACATTTGATGCCCCCTGAGAAACAGTGGCTGTCTCCCAAGGAATGGTTCATAATCACCACAAAAAATCTAGGCCTGCCACATAAATTTCTCAGCTGAGAGAACCTTCCCTCTCTTTCTTATGGTGGATGGATGATCTAGTAGCTAAAGCACCAACCTGTGGTTCCATTCCTTGCTCTGCCACTGACGTGCTTAGGCAAGACGGTTAGGGGTTATACTTTCCTACCTCACATGGGTGTTGCTGGGATAAACTCTATCATGCTGCAAGGTGCTAATGACCACTGTGGCCCCCGAAGTTGAGAGCATGAATGACTTTCCCAAGATCACACAGCAGGTCTGTGGCAAAGTCAGGAAGAGAGCCTGGGCATCCTACACCTCAGGTTAGCATCCTCGACACTAGGCCACAGAGTCAAGGATGGGACAGGGCTTCCGGAGATAAAGCCATCTCACAGTTTTCCTGCCCACTGGACCCTCCGCCTCCCCTCAGTTTCCCATTCAGCCTGACTTCTCCTTGTGCTCATTCCAACAACATTAAGTCAGCACAACCCAGCAAAAAATGTCATGAGGGAGTTGGGACTTTCTGTTACAGGAAGCTCTTATACACAAGTTTCTATTTACATCAGCATCTCCACTGACCCAGAGCTGACCCTGCTTCACAGTCACGTATCATTAACCTGCTGACAAACTGCACAAGGAACTGTCCTGCCTCCAAGAGCAGCTAACTAGCAACAGAGCAGTAGGTATGTAGAATGATCTGAACCCAGAATAATGTTCTGGGGCTAATCTCTGCAGATTCAGAGCCAGCTTAGTTTGCCGGGGTCCAAGCATCCCTTTGAAATGCGAGAAGAGACTGGAATCCCTTTGATCTGGACCCTACCGAGTCTCATGGGCAGTACCTTGTTGCCTGATTTTGGAGGTTAATAATATTAATTTGGATAGTATGGGTTTTAGGCTCACCAATTTGTTTGATCAGAAGATAATAAGGTTCTTGTCCTGAATCACGAATTACAGAATTTACAAAGGACTCTCAGGGGTATGACAGGAAGCTCACACTGAGACAGATGTAGCCTTAAAGACTTTTTATTATGATAAATGAAGTAGTAATTAAATGGTAAAATAATCAGAGTTACAAAGTTACAATTGTATTACTGCTATTCAAAAGATACATATGATAATATAGTATTATATGCTACAAGGCTTTGGTTAATATACTCACACCCTTCCTTGATAACCTGGTGGTAAGAGACATGGGACCAGCCTTGCCTCTGGTATGCCAAGAGAGTTCAGGTTCAAGTTCCTCAATTCCTGAGTGAGAGGTACAAAGCTTAGAAGAAGCGAGAGCTAAGAACTATCGAAGCTAACTTAGAATTTACTTAACTAACTTACATTTAAAATTAAAACGTAATAACCACAACTTAGAACGAAAGCTTAGGGAAACCAAGTTTAGCCTAGTCCCCCTGGAACTTAGAAAGTTTAAGAAAAACAAGTACAGGCTCTCCCTCTAGCAAGGTGGGTCACCTCTCATAGGGCACAGGTGCCTGAACCCTCCTTCTATGTCCAAACTTCATTTCTTCACCCACAAAAACGTTAGGGTACACTTACTCCATAGGCTAGTATGTTTGTGCGTATTGATAACATGTACATACATATTAATGACATTAGATCATACACACATGTTATTTTTGTTTTCCCGGTTCTTTCCTTGTGGTGTACCTGTTAAGTTTGAGGGTACAGACTTGGAAACCCTGTATGCCATTCTACCATTATCTATCTATCTAGGTGAAAGGTCTCAGACATATGTGTGTGTGTTGACTTTGCTATCTGGGTGAAAGGTCCCAGACATAAATATACACCTCTACCCTGATATAATGTGACCTGATATAACACGAATTCATTGATACACAGAATGGGGGGGGGGAACGCTGCGTGCTCTGGCGGATCAAAGCAAGTTTGATATAACGCAGTTTCACCTATAACGCGGTAAGATTTTTTGGCTCCCGAGGACAGCATTATATCGGGGTAGAGATGTACTAACTTTGCCTTAGCTCAACATACAGGATATGGCCTGTAGGTCCCTTGCATTACAGCCGAATTTACTTTAATATAAACCTATAAACCAATTCAATAAACCAAATACTTAAACTATAAGAAAAGATATATATGCAAGGAAGCAGGCTAATCCCATTGGCTACCCGTGCCCCTTTGATGGGGTGATTTGCAACAATGAACCCTGTCATGTAGGTATGGATGTAGGTGGTTAAGCATCTGAGGGGACGGTTTTAACGCCATTTTCCCTTGGTCGGGGAGAAGGAAGGGTATAATAAATATGGCATTCTGGACCCTGGCACGTTTCTGGAGTGGGCACCATATATACATATTCATTATCCTCAACATTTGGTGCCCATCTAGGTCTCTGCTTGGACCAGTTGGATTTATACTGCAGGCATCCTAAAACAAGAAAATTAATCCCAATTGCAATTCCTTGGACAATAACCATCCTTTTAATCCAAAATTCTCCCTGTGAGGTGTTGCAGACTCATCACCCTCATTCATTAACTGGGTAATAGCTTGTTTGGCTTTGTCCATATCGTAAGTAATTTGTATGAGGTGGGTTTCCTTATGAGCCAATAATGACTTTAACTGCAATCCTAGTGGGGGAAAGTAGACAAGAAAGGTGGGTGTACTTTGGATAGTTAAATCCTGATAGGCTGGTCTGGACTGGATAAAGGTGATGTTTTCAAAAGTGGCAATAGGGGAAATACAGTAACTCCTCACTTAACATTGTAGTTATGTTCCTGAAAAATGCAACTTTAAGCAAAACGATGTTAAGCGAATCCAATTTCCTCATAAGAATTAATGTAAATGGGGGGGTTAGGTTCCAGGGAAATTCTTTTCACCAGACAAAAGACTATATTATATCCCATCTCTCTCATAGCATATATATACACACACAGAGTATAAGTTTTAAACGAACAATTTAATACTGTACATAGCGATGATGATTGTGAAGCTTGGTTGAGGTGGTGAAGTTAGAGGGTGGGATATTTCCCAGGGAATGCCTTACTGCTAAATGATGAACTAGCAATTGTCTGAGCCCTCAAGGGTTAACTCATTGTTGTTAATGTAGCCTCACACTTTACAAGGCAGCACGAATGGAGGGAAGGGAGACAGCATGGCAGAGAGAGACAGAGACACACACCATGTGTGTGAGAGAGAGATGGTCATTTCCCCTTTAACTATGCTGACCCCACTCTTAAGTACACTGCCTTGTTAATTAGATCAGCAAGCTGAGACCGACCACAGCTGCTGCCTGGAAGCTCCCTCCATCCTGAGCCCTGTCGTGTGTCTCTCCTGCTCTATGGAAGATGGAGTAAGCGGGGTGCAGGAGCATGGGGGAGGAGGACACCCTGACATTAGTCCCTCTCTTTTCCTCCCCCCCTGCACAGCAAGCAGGAGGCTTGGGGAGCAGGTCCAAGGCAGAGGGCAGGAGCAGCACACGGCAGTGGGGGGAGGGACAGCTGGACTGCCGGAAATTGGTAGCCTGCTCAGTCCACCCTGGTTCCAAGCCCCAACCAGCTAGCTGCAACGGGCTGCTCTTCCTGCAAGCAGTGGACAAAGCAGGTGGCTGCCAAACGACGAGCATTGCACAACTTTAAACGAGCATGTTCCCTAATTGATCAGCAACATAACAACGAAACAACATTAACCGGGATGACTTTAAATGAGGAGTTACTGTAGCTTGATTTCCTATCAAAGTGGGTTGCTTTGGGGTAAAACAAAAATTTGGCTCTGTGACAGGACACTCCATGGGACCATATTGGTACCTCTTTTGATTGGTAACCACGCAAAATTAACTATTTCCAACATTGGTCATCCTCTCCATAGAAGTCTTCCACTTGGTCAGCCTCACCAGGCATGACGATGATGAATTCCGTAATTCCTCTCCCTGAAATCCACACAGAACAGTGTCTGTCTCAAACACGTTACACCTACAGATATACTGAGGGCCCCTTCTCAGAGCAACAGGCCATCTGTGGTACTTTTCAGGTCTGAGTTGGAGTGTGACAGACCACCAAGGGAGGTGCATTAACGTGTTCTCTATAGATGTCATCTTCGAGGTGACCTATAGAATGGACAGCGACCAATTGCCTGTACACATCCTTGTCTGGGTCAAACACTGGTAATAAGATTGTGAATGAGACATAGAAGGATCGTGCCATCATACAATCTTCAGAAAGAGAACAACTGTCTCGTCTGGAGTGAGGTGTCACAGATCCCATCTCTCTCATAGCAACCACACATAAATGCTGGCATGAATCCAAACATGTGGATTGTTCCTTTTCCAGCCTTTGAAAACATTTTGGACAGTACCACCCTAACAGTCTCTCATCTTTAATTAAGTTGGGAAGATTTCCCAATCTTAAGGATCACAATGCATCAGTGATTGCATTTACAATCTATTCCCCATACGCAGAGCAGATAATCTCCTTTCCTAAACGTTGATCCCTGTGCTGGTCATTGTTTATAGCAATTAGCTGATTAATTTTACGTTGGGTCTCATTAAATAGTTGGGTTATGTCATGCATATTATACACAGTAAATTGCTCTTCCTGTGACAATCCCTTAATTCCCTGTTGTTGTCAGACGCTCCCAGTGTGGTGCTCTGCTCTGTTCAATGTTGATATCAATCGGCTGCGTGCGTGTGTTCCCTCTGTGTGCTGCCCCAGCTCTGTGCCGATAGCTGACCCAGCAAACCCCGAGAGAACCCCCAATGACCACAGACTCTAGTAAGGTACGAAGGCACCCGAGCCAGGTTTACTGTCAAACGAAGCACAGTAATAGTCCCCCCTAGACTTTACTCTACAGGACATACTACAAATATGTGCCCCCTGGCAATGGACTCAGCTCAGTCAGTGGCGGGACTTTCCACTGCCCCCTAGGCTGGACAAAGGGATACATTCTTATACACAGGTACAAACAAGTTACACATCACTCCTGACGTATTGAGGTGCAACCCCTCTACGTAGCAAGATACAACCCCTTTACGTAGTAAGGTGCCGCCTCTCACCTTGTACATGTTGGTTCGATCAAAACAACTCTATCCATCATATTAGCCTTTTGGCCCTGTCATTGGGATGGGTCGGCCTGTTCCTTGTTGTGTGTGGAATGTACAAGTATGCAAATGTTCTGATATCTGGTGTTCAGTACCTTTTAGGTACGTATCTTTTTGCAGCATCAGCCCTTTCCTTGCCAGCTTCTGTGAGCAGGGCCTGCCTCTGGCTCACAGCTTAACTTTGCTTTATGTTAGCAAAGTCTTGACCATTACTTTAATTCAGGCCTCAGGCCTCATACTGGGCCTCTGGTACCAAGGTTTATATCTCAGGGCCTCCTCTTACTACACCTGTAACCTTGGATTGACCACTTGGTTGGCTTCCTCTTGTAACACATAATTTATGTTTGCGAATTTTCCAAATATCTTCTGAGTTCCAAATCTACACTCCTGAACCAAATAGTCCTGTTAGGTACCCTAAACCTCCAAGAAGATTCAAGCTACGCTTTGTCCTAGATGTATGCGGTTTATGGATTTCATTATCCATCCCCAACAGAACAATATCTCGTACTTGTTGTTGATAGGCTTCAATCCTATCCACTAGTCGTACTGAGAAAAAGGAAGCCACTTTGGTATGCTGACAATAGTTGAATTCTCCTAGATACCAATTAGACAAATTTAACATCACAGGACTATGCAAAAACCAAACCTGATTAATCACTTCCCCTACTATGGGCATTGTGGTGAGACCACTAGTAGGTCCTGGGTTGATCATTGGACAAATTACATCATTAGGTATTGGATTGTCACAATCATATTCAATAATTGGATCCTGGACCTTAAGTTCGAATGTCACATTCAGTACATATCTTTTGTTTCCTGATTTGGTCTGAAAAGTAGATATAATGAGCACTTCATATCATCCTTCATCCTCATATTCAAGTTTATATAAGTTTAAACTCCTCCCCCCCGTTGTCAGATTATTACAAATGGCTTTGTTTCTCCAAGTCCCATAAGGTATTCTGTGTCTAAGGGAAGTTGAATTTGTTGGTGAGGAGGTATAGGTTTTACATCCTTCCCCCTTTGAGTCATCATCTAAGGGCCAAATCTTTTTCCAGCCACTGGATGGCAATGAGATTACTCCAAACAGTTGATATTCAAAGGTGACATCTTCCCCTCTAATTCCCTTAACCTAGTGAATAGGACTGTGGATAAGTTCTGGGTTGAGTATCTGAAAAGAAAGGAACACGGTCCCGGGCCCCTACAAGGGGTCCAAACCCATAACCCTGTCGAGGGGCACGCCCACTCGAAGGTCCAGGATTATTACGTGGGTTAGGGTCGTTTTGCCGACTCTGGTACCTAGGGAGTCTAGGAACACCTTGGCCTAACCGTGGGGGTCCCTCAATCCTCACAGTGGGATTAACTTGTGGTTCCTGAAGTATTACAACAGGGGCTCCACAACGACCTATTTTAGGGCCTTCCTGAGAATATGCCTTGGCCAATAAGGCTAATGACTTCTTTAAAGAAGTGCTATCATTTATATGCATGTTAACCTTTTCCTGCAAATGGGGAAGAGATTTATGATACCAGTCAGCTCTGTGTTCTTGGGGAACCAGGGCGCAGTATCTAGCCTGACTCAGAAAAGACACCCCCCCCAACCAGTCTCTGCTTGAACCAAAACCGATCAGAGAAAAGACTTGCAGAGAGCAGTGAAGGGCGTTGGGAGACACACCTAGATCCCTCCTGACAAGGGTGGCAAGATTAAAGCATCTTCATTAGCATACAGAATGGAGAACAGAGGCCACTCCCCTAGCCTCATCTGCATGAAAGATGGGACAGGGAGACATCTCCATTAGCATACAGAATGAAGAACAGAGAACCGCACTGAACTCTGGGACCAGAAAAGCAGGGAAGCATGGCATCATGGGGGATCTCTGCTCCAGATGTTAATGAACCTACACCTGCACACACCCAGCTCAGCAGTTATCAGACCAATTCTAGTAATGAATCCTTGATTAATATCCAAAATACTGAAGCAGCCTAATTGCATTGTGAGCTCTCTGGAAGAAAACACCACCCATAGCCAAGAGTGATCAGCTCCTATTGTCTAGCCTAAAGAAAACCCTTGAGTCATCAGTTTACCCATAAACAAATCCAGTGTTCTCCCTTGAACCATTGTTGTTTCTCTATAAAAACCCCTACCTATGCCCAAGTAAGTGTTCTGATGCATGGACCCAAACTCTGCATCAGTTCCACTGGGACTCCATCTCTTGACTGATCGTGCTGGGGGCTCTGCCTCTCTCCAGCACTCAAGACCCTGAGCTACCACCATCACCTGGGAACTCTGACCAGTTCAAGCCTGATGGAGTGGGTGAGATCCCTCCACCCCCCGACACTCTCTCTGTTTTCTTTTCTACCTCAGATATTAACCTTTAATAATGTAATTGTTATGTTGCTTTAGGCTCTCCTTGTGTAGTTAGCACTATTATTCAATAAATAACTTTTATGGTTAAGCTGGTTGCTTCTCTCTCTTTCTCTGAACTTTACTTTTTTGTGTTTTTAGCTTCCCCATTTACTCTGCAGCAACACTTCTCTTACCTAAGCTAAAGATCCCTGTAGCACCCAAAAACACTGTAGTTTTGCTCATCAAGTGGGTTACTACCAGTACAATTGTGACGTGAAAGTGGGGATAGGGATGTGCTGAACCTGTGGCATATAAGGGTGGCAGCTTGAAAGTGCTGATTGACCCAGTCCACTCAGACTTTCTCTGTTAGTGTGCATGTGTGTTCATCTGATTCTGGGACTGGAGGAACCCAGCCCTGGGGAACTGAGGTCCTGCAGGATAGCTCCATTGGGAGGGGACTGCAGAAGGGAGAAGTAGAGGTCCGTATGAACACACAAGTGACACAAGCAGTACACTGATAGAATTACAGAACCCCCCCACTCCCAGAAGAGTAACCCAAATAAATGAGCACACCCCAAAGTAACAGGCAAATCTGGTAACAGTTATTGACCAACAAACTAACATATGGTGGCTCATCTGTTTTCTCTTTTATGTGACTGTGCCATGCTGCACTTAACCGCAGGTGAAACTGATTTGCGGACTCATTAGGTCTTTTGCTTTAGGTTAGACAGGATGGCCATTTCAGTTTGCCCCGGATGCTGATTATGTTCCAATAGGGCTACTGTGTCTTTAAAAGATCTCTCTCCTACCCTAAACTCAGGTGGCAAAGTACTCCATAATGCTCAATTCACTGTGAGGAGTTGTAAGATTTTAACCCAATCTTTTCTTGGTAAGCCAAACACTTTTGCTCTTTCTTGTACACATTGTGCATGCATTACAACCAAAGAATCCTCCATCACCCCAACTTGCTTAGCTACCAGATCTAGGGTCTTAACATCTGTAACAACTGCTACAGGGCAATCAGAATCTGAGGATCTCCTTCCCGGATCAAGATCTGGGCTTCTATCTGAGTTTGAATCTATAGTTTCTATGTTTTGACTTCTCCTACCCAAATCCACATTTTCCTCATCAGAGCTATCAGAACTTTCCTCTGGAGATAATCATGGATGAGCAGGGTAACTTTCCATAAAACCTCTATGTCCTACACTCAAGGCATCTCCACACTGATGCAGGACATCTTTCAGTCCATTAAGATCTGGTGGAGTAGGGTGTTCTACCGGTACACCAGGTGATACCAGCATATACCAAGGGGGTGTAGAGGGTCCATGAAATTCTAGGGACCTAGGCAATGTTGATGATCACCCAAATGCCAATAAGTGTCCACCCGAAGAGGCTGGGTCTCCTGAGCTATATGGTGCCAATGTAACATTGGGTGGAGGAGCAGGAATTGCATCCCTTAGCTGTTGTATCTCTCTCTGTTGTAACCTAGAGATTACTACATCACAGGCACTAGCTACTTGTGTCACTTGTGACACCGCATCTTCTAGTCCTTGAACAATCACAGTCTCTAAAGGCACTCCCTCTTCACTATCAGGGGCGGACGACACTAACAGAGGAGAGGATATTTCCTCCCCTTTTGCTGTGCTCATCTCACCCATTACGTTACTAGTCGCCTCCTCTATGATGACACTTAACTCCACCTCCTGTGGTGCCACTCTGGGACTTCCTTTTTCTATCTGCAGACTGCTGGTAGCTGCTGCACTGCTAACTTCCTCTTTTGACTCTCCCAGTGGCTTCTGAGACTCAATCTCCAACTCCACTCCTAGAGGTACTGTATCAGCCTGAACTAACTCTCTCGCCCTACTTCTAGTAATTGGCCCTGCAGGTTTCTCTATCTCCGTCGGTTCCACAATGCCAATAGGGATAGGAATTGATTCTTTGTCCTCCTCTAATGCATCTCCTATCTTTTCCACAATCTGTGTCTCCAGCTGTATCCCTGTGTTTGCTTTTTCTTTCAAGGAGATTGCAGCAGTTTCTGTAGCCCACGCTGTGTACACCTTCTCTCGCTCTAACAAATCACAAACACTTTCCAAATCTCTGATTCTTTCCAACAGCAGAATTTATAGCTGTCCAGCGATCTTAAGATGGCAGCCACTTGCTCCTGCCAACAATGTGCTTTCTCTCCTGCTGCTTGTACCTGGTACTTACTTCGTTCTAAAGTTTTCTCTAACTCTTGCTTTTTTTTTTTTTTGCAAAGTACTGACCGCTCCTCTGACACTACATGTAGCTGATTTGTTAAATCCTGAATAACCTTTCCTCCCTCATCCAAAGTTTGCTGGGCTTTCCTGTGTAACTCTTATTTCTTATTCAATTTCTTTCCCAGTGAATTACAAGCCACGAGCAGACAGTTGATAGCTATTCCTTTGACCAGGTTAGCCTTTTTTTTTCTTTTGCTCTGTTTCTACATCAAACACCTCACTCACAAAAACCCCTGTGTTACAATGCTTAGAGATCATTTCGCTATTTCTCAGCAGTACTAAACCTCCTCCATGTTCCTGAATGTATTTTCTGAAAAAGTTTTCTAAAGCCATACTGCGGGTAACTCCAACAGACTCTACTCTTGCCCTTGCTTCACTTACCTTAACATGTAACATAGAACTCATTTCAATTCTAAAACAAAGAATTTCACTTCACTATTGACTGGTCTAAGTAATAAACTATATAATGAACGCTCTGCTGTTCTTTTACTCTGAAACTGAAGGAGTCCCTTCATAGAAACAACAGGAAATAACATCCCAAACCGGTTTTTAAACTCAGTTCAATAACTCCCAGGTAAACGGGAGTAAAGGGGTGGGGGCGAGTTCCCCTCTCTTTCCTCGATGGCTTGTAGCCGATCGAGAGGTCTCTTACCCTTTCGGGACCTGCTAAACAGTTGGGGGAAACTGAGACAGACGTATCAGGGTTGCAGCTGAGGGGACTGAAATTGTACTTACAGTTCAGTGTATAGTATATAGAGCAGTATAAACAAGTCATTGTCTGGTTTCAAAGTAGCAGCCGTGTTAGTCTGTATCCGTAAAAAGAACAGGAGTACTTGTGGCACCTTAGAGACTAACAAATTTATTTCAGCATAAGCTTTCGTGGGCTACAGCCCACTTCATCGGATGCATAGAATGGAACACACAGACAGAAGATATTTATACATACAGAGAACATGAAAAGGTGGAAGTACGCATACCAATTGTAAGAGGCCAATCAATTGAGATGAGCCATCAGTAGCAGCAGAAGAAAAAACTTTGAAGTGATAATTGAGATGACCCATAGAAGGTGTGAGGAGAACTTAACATGGGGGGAAAAAGAATTCAATTAGTGTAATGACCCAACCATTCCCAGTCTCTGTTTAGGCCTAAGTTAATTGTGTCTAATTTGCATATTAATTCGAGTTCAGCAGTCTCTCTTTGGAGTCTGTTTTCGAAGTTTTTTTGTTGCAAAACTGACACCTTCAAGTCTGTCACTGAGTGGTTAGAGAGGTTGAAGTGTTCTCCCACTGGTTTTTGAATGTTATGATTCCTGATGTCAGATTTGTGTCCATTTATTCTTTTGCGTAGAGACTGTCCGGTTTGGCCAATGTACATGGCAGAGGGGCATTGCTGGCACATGATGGCATATATCACGTTGGTAGATGTGCAGGTGAACGAGCCCCTGATGGTGTGGCTGATGTGGTTAGGTCCTATGATGGTGTCACTTGAATAGATATGTGGACAGAGCTGGCATCGGGCTTTGATGCAAGGATAGGTTCCTGGGTTAGTGTTTTTGTTGTATGGTGTGCGGTTGCTGGTGAGTATTTGCTTAAGGTTGGGAGGCTGCCTGTCAGCGAGGACTGGTCTGTCTCCCAAGATCTGTGAGAGTGAGGGATCATCTTTCAGGATAGGTTGCAGATCTTTGATGATGCGCTGGAGAGGTTTCAGTTGGGGGCTGAAGGTGACGGCTAGTGGCGTTCTGTTATTTTCTTTGTTGGGCCTGTCCTGTAGTAGGTGGCTTCTGGGTACTCTTCTGGCTCTGTCAATCTGTTTTTTCACTTCAGCAGGTGGGTATTGTAGTTTTAAGAATGCTTGTGTAACCCTTCTGCCCATCTAAGTTGGCAGCAACAAGGGCCGGGTTCTGTATCTAGGGGTTCCGTTTCAATAACGCAATGCAAAACCGGCTCGAGCCCCCACCCAGTGACCTGGGACAATTACATACCACCCCCTGGGTACCTCTAAGAGGCAATACTTCCCCTCTCGCAAGCACGGAGTCTGAGTGTAGCAGAAAATGTTTAATAACATGAGGTAAACCCCAGCAAATTGGGCTGTGTCCTTTCCCTTTGGTTCTTGAATCCAGCAACCCAAAAAATCACCCAGAGTCCCCAAAGTCCAACACCCCCAAAGTCTCTTGGGTCCAACAACCACCCAAAGTCCCAAAAGTCCAACAACCCCCAAAGTCTCTGCCCCTGGTCAGTGCAGCCCCAGAGTAAACGGGGGGGGGGGGTCACGCAGGGTGTTAAGGGGCACCTTACGTGATCCGAGGCTGGCCAGCCGTCTATTTCTCCGTGGGGGTTCCACCGCAGCCTTCACCACGAAACAGTCCACTTTCCTGCCATCTACAAGCTGCTCCGCTCCACTCCGCTCCCTGACCTGTGAGCCGTTCCAGCCGTCCCCACAAACAGCTCCGCTCGCCGTTCCTTGGGCCACTCCAACCGGCCCCGCAAGGCTCCACGCCGCTCGCTGCTCCTCCGGTCGTCCCCACAAATTGCTCCGCCAGCTGCTGAGCAATATAGCTTCAGGCTCCCCCACTAGTTAACACAGCACTCAGTGATCTCAGTTCTTAATAACTTTAGCTCTTTTGTGATTTCAGCTCTTAGCGATTTCAGCTCATATAGTAGGGGAGCCCCAGTGCTGGTGCACCATTGGCCCAAAATGAATTCAGCTCAGCAGTCTGTAACTAGACTCCTAATAGAATCAAAGTTAGCTCTGACATTTAACAGTGGAGAGAGGAGGTGGTGCAATTGGTGTTTCAAACCCTCAGAGGGTGCCCATACCATCAGGTACAAATACCTGTTCCCATCCTCTCTCCATTCACTAGGTTTTGTAACCCATGCCCCTTGTCAAGCAATTGCTACTTAGGTAATGGTGAAGGACTCACTCAGTCCTTCTGTCATACAACAGTTCCACTGGCCTTGATTCACAGAATCAGGGTAACAAAACTTTATTCTTTCTGCCCCAATAACAGAGAAACTGGGGACCCACACCAGCCAAAGTAACCACTTTCAGTTGCTGCTGTTTCATGCCAGGCGAGTGGGTGTGCCTATGCAAACAGGATTAGCCCCTGGAGTTCTTTTCCTCACTCGCCATAATTCACCACCAGATGTCAGGGTAGAGCTCATCCTGACTCTGCTTACACTTGATAGAGATCTTGTAGGTGTTTATCTCTGTCTGAGGGATTGGAGCAAATGCGGTTGTATCTTAGAGCTTGGCTGTAGACAATGGATCGTGTGGTGTGTCCTGGATGGAAGCTGGAGGCATGTAGGTAAGTATAGCGGTCAGTGGGTTTCCGGTATAGGGTCATTGACTGTAATTTTAGTTTGTATGACTTCGATAGTGCTTTTTCATGTAGCCTGTTGTAAAACTAGGCAAATATCCAGATGAGCTGATGTACCCTCTGGAAGACCTCTTTGTACCCCCAGGGCTACACGTACTCCTGTTGAGAACAACTGACCTAGAGGACAACAAGATTATAAGAGATAGCCAGCATGGTTTTGTCAAGAGCAAATCATCCCCACCCAACCTAATTTCCTACTATGGCAGGGTTACTGGGCTAATGGATGGGGTGAAGCAGTAGTTGTTGTTTAGACTGATTTTTAGTAAACCTTTTGACAGGGCCACATACCATTCACATAAAGAAGCTAGGGAAATGTGGTGTAGATTAAATTACTATAAAGTGGGTGCACAATTGGTTGAAAGACGGTACTCAAAGCCTAGTTATCAATGATCCACTGTCAAACTTGGAGGAAGTATGGGGTTTGTCCTACATCCTGTGTTATTCAATATTTTCATTAATTACTGGATAATGGAGTGAGGAGTGTGATTATAAAATGTGCAGATGACACCAAGTGGGGAGGGGTTGTAAGCACTTTGGAGGACACAATTACAAATAAAGTGACCTTGATACATTAGAGAATTGGTCTGCAATCAACAAAATGAAATTCAATAAAGATGAGTGCAAAGTATTTCACTTAGGAAGGAAAAATCAAATGCACAAATATAAATTGGGAATAACTGGCTAGGCGGTAAAACTGCTGAAAAGGATCTGGGGATTATAGTGGATCACAAAGCGAATACAAGTTAACAATGTGATGCTGTTGTGAAAAAGGCTAATATCATTCTGGGGTGCATTAACAGGAATGCTGTATGTAAGACGCAGGCGGTAACTGTCCTACTGTACTCAGCACTAGCGAGGCATCAGACCAAATATTGTGTCCTGTTCCAGTGCCACATTTTAGGAAAGATGTGCACAAACTGGAAAGAGTTCAGAGAAGAGTCACAAGAATGTCAAGAGATTTAGAAAACCTGAACTATGAGAAAACATTAAAAACTGGGTCTGTTTAGTCTTTAGAAAAGAAGACTTGGGGGAGGGGGAGGGACCTGATAACAATCTTCAAATATGTTAAGGGCTGCTATAAAGAAGATGGGGATCAATTGTTCTCCATAACATCTGGGGTTTTCAAAGGGAGTCAGTGGGATATGAGTATCTAACTCCCGTCACTCCCCGAAAATACCAGGCAACACCCATGTTTTATAGCAGTGTGACAGCAAAGGGGGTTAACATCTAGCATATGAAGTGTCTGCCAGAGGAAGCTCTGAGGTTGCTTCCTGTTGCAGAGCAGCAGAACGAAAGAAGGTAGATGCCCAGGCTCACCTTCCAGGCCCTATGGTCCTTGATGGGCAGATTCAGGTTTGGGGGTTCCCAGGTGTAAAGCCCAGGGGCTGGGGCTGGGAGAAGGCTCTGCGTGCTTAGCAGTGATCTGGCTGTGAGAATAGAGTGAGATCACAGTAGTGTCCTAGGAAGAGACAGAGCTCCAGGAGAGCTTCTGGATGACTTGGCAGCAGTGCCTGAGCTGAGGTTTCTGCAAGAGGGCATTGGCTGTGTGCAGTCTGTGACCAAACCAATTACACTGAGAATACTCGACTGCATGTCACCCAGTTCAGCTCCAAACATGAAACTGAGCAACCACTTTTCAAAATCTGTGGCCACTTGGCAAAGTGGCAAGAGGGTTGTTCTCAATGTGCAACATTTTAAAGCCAAAATTAGGCCCTGTTTCAGCAAAACACTTACACATGCCCTTAACTCTAAACACACACACAGTCAATGAGATTATTCGTGTTCTCAAAATTAAGCACATAAGTAAGTGCTCTGCTGATCTGAGGCTTGAAATTGTTATGCCTGCCCTGTAGCACCCCTTGCTGGTCCAGGGTGGCACTCTGATGACAAAGTTTATAAAGTTTTCCTTTCCTTGAGACCAACCCAGATGCAGCTAAAAATCCCACAAATTTAGACAGGAGTTTTGCTAACAGAAAGACTACAGCTCTGAGCCCTGTTCCTCCAAACTGGGTGATTCTCTTGGTCCAAGCCAATAACTTCTCTCACAATCATACTTAAATTAAAGTATCAGAGAGGTAGCTGTGTTAGTCTGTATCCACACACAAAAAATGAGGAGTCCGGGGGCACCTTAAAGACTAACAGATTTATTTGGGCATAAGATTTCGTGGGCAAAAAAAACACTTTGTCAGATTCATGGAGTGGAGCTTACAGATACAGGCATAAATATACTGGCACATGAAAAGAAGGGAGTTACCTTACAAGTGACCTGGACGTGGGCTGCTCTGGGGGATTTAAATGGGCTTTGGATCAGATCCTAAGTTTGAATGAATTGTGTATGGTACGGCTGTTAACATCCGGTCTAAGAATGTCTTATCTCGGAGATTGATGAAGACCACAGACTGGACAAATGAACCAGTGGTAGTGCAGACATGGGCTGAGATGCTGATAATGACAGTTACTGTGAGTTAGTGACCCACTTTAGTCTGTAACTTACACACGGTTAG
This sequence comes from Terrapene triunguis, assembly GCF_002925995.2. Classification (NCBI taxonomy): domain Eukaryota; kingdom Metazoa; phylum Chordata; order Testudines; family Emydidae; genus Terrapene; species Terrapene triunguis. Next base: position 179,086 of record NW_020695425.1, read on the forward strand.
AGCCACATTCTCAAAATCTCAGCACCCTCTTAGAAACCAAAATATGGGGCCAGATTTTCAAAAGGGCTCAACATGTTGGGTGCATTTTGGAAGCTGAGGCCCAGATCCTCCAAGGTATTTAGGTTTCAAACTTCCATCGAATTTAGTCGGAGTTAGGAGCCTACACACTTTGGAGGATCTGGGCCTGAGTTTGAAAATTTGGTCCCAATTGTGGGTGCTGAACACAAGAAAATCTGGCCCTTAATTTCAGTAAAGGCCTCAAGTATCTTACTCTGCTGTGCTCTGGGTCTCTGAGCCTGACCAGTAACTGAAGACGTGAACAAGAGACTAGGCTTTGACTGCTGTTCAGTGCCATAAGAACCTGAGAAAATGGACTCCTGAATTCAGCTGCCAAGGCCAGAGTGTGGGTGGAAACAGGAAAAGCCAGTTTCAGCTCAGCCCAGCCAAAGCTGTGTGTAACATACAGGACGATTGTCGATGGCACGTCCCGAGCTGCTGTCTCCTGTTCCAATCAGACGGTTTTAGGTGTTTGGTGCTGAGGATGCAGAGATGTCTGGTCTCCCAGAATGGTCACCCTTTGTAGTAAGGTTCCTTTTCAACATTTGCCTACAAGGGTGTCAAGGTTCCCTCCCCACTTTGAACTCTAGGGTACAGATGTGGGGACCTGCATGAAAGACGTCTAAGCTTATATTCCACCAGCTTAGGTTAAAAACTTCCCCAAGGCACAAATTCTTTTCCTTGTCCTAGGACCGTATTGCTACCACCACCAAGTGATTTAAATAAACATTCAGGGAGGGGACACTTGGAGCCCTATCTCCCCCCAAAATATCCCCCCAACCCCCTTCGCCCCCTTTCCTGGGGAGACTTGAGAATAATATACCAACCAATAGGTTAACAAAGTGAGCACAGACCAAATCCCTGGTTTTTAGGACACTGAAAATCGATCAGGTTCTTAAAAGAAGAATGTTATTTAAAAAAAAAGTAAAAGTATCAACCCTGCAAAATCAGGATGGAAGATAACTTTACCGGGTAAATAAAAAGATTTAAAACACAGAGGCTTCCCCTTTGACTCTGCTTACCAGTTACAAAACAGGAATAAAATTACCTCTTAGCGAAGGGAAAATTCACAAGCTAAAACAAAAGATAATCTAATACATTTCCTAGCTTTACTTACAATTTTTGTAATCTTAGATGCTCATTTCAGGTATGTTTTTAGGAGATGTTTTTTCCTGCCCTGATCCCTCTCTCTGTCTGAGAGGGAACCAAACGAAGAGAGCACAAACAAAACCTCCCCCTGCCCCAGATTTGAAAGTATCTTCTTTTCCCATTGGTCTTTCTGGTCAGGTGCCAACTAGGCTAATTGAACTGATTAACCCCATACAGGTAAGGGGATTCTGTACCTCTGGCCAGGAATGATTTGATGTTACTGCATACATAAGGGTTGTTACCTTTCCCTTTATATTTATGACAAAGGGGATAATAAACGATGTTTTAATAAATGTTTATCTACTGTTAGTTTTTTACCCAATCCAACAGGCAATAGGCTGCTTATGACCCTCTATAGCACCTACTGCTCATGGCTGCAACATGCTTGTAAGATCCACGAATAATTTAATCAGCCTTTGTAATGATGGCCTGGGTCTCAGCCCCTCCATGCCCCTGGCATGTCATCCTCACTCCCAGCTCCCTGTGCCCCTTGGGTCTCGATGGATCTTCCCCTCCCTGCTCCCCATCCACACACACTCCCGTGGGGTGCCCTGTGCTGCCCTGACCCCACCCACAGTCACCCCCAGTCAGCACCCACAGGGGCCCTGCCCTCTTCTCCCTCCCTATTATATGGGGGAGTCTCTCTGCCTCCTCCCTCCACACTTGGGCTGAGCCACGACTGGGCTGGAGGAACTGGGGTCTCTGAGCCCCACTCTGCTGGGACCTCCCTCCTTGCTCAGCTGAGGGGGGCGGAAGGGAAGGGGGTTAGAAGGGGAAGGTGGGAGCAGAAGGAGCTGTGGATCCAAATTCCTCAGCCTCAGGAACATCAGCTCCTGCAACCACCACCCTGACCCACCCACCAGGGAGGAGATGGGAAAGAGGCGAGGTCCCTGCCTCTCAGCTGCTGATGGGAGCTAGAAATCACCAGCTCTGCCTGTGCTTGGGGAGGTTGTGGGGCCAAGTGAGCCTAGGCCTGGCCAAGTCCCTCCAGGACCTCAGCTCGGCCCTGCAGGCACTGAGCCCAGAGCAGCCTCCATTAGGCTTCCCGAAACCCCCCCTCCCCATGTACCTCTATCCACCCAGCCTGGCCCACAATCTGCCCCCCTTCAGCTCTAGGGCAGGGCACTGGTGGAGCTGGCAGCTCCATGGCAGCTGGGCACCAGCCAGGGGGCACTGAGAAGGGGCAGGGAGCTGGTCTCTTGCCTTCCCTCCCCCATGTGAGTGTCTCTTGCGCCAGCCAGGAGGAGGAGTCATGGGGCAGTCCCTGCTGCCTGTCTGCAGCCCTGTGTGATGTGTGAGATGGCAGCGGGGCTGCGATGGGGGAGGGGGGCATATGGGGGGCTGTGTCCAGTGGCTGACACAGGCCAGCCTTGCTGGGTGTGAGCGATTCCAGCAGGACATGGGGGCTGTGAGTCTCTCAGTGCCCAGGCTCTGGCTGTCTGGGTGGGCAGTGACTGCACCAGCTGGTACTGACTGAACTCCAGAGGGGTTCAGAGGTCAATGACCATAGAAACGGGCAAAGAGTTATACCCCCCTCCCTCGTCTCTTTTCCCTCCTAGGATGGGCAACCCTGCATTGGCTACCCAGGTAACTTAAGTCACTAATACAGTATTTCAGTATTTTGATTTTTTCTTAAACAGAGCAGAGAGGGGACAAAAGGGAGAACACAAGCTACTGACTGAACTCCAGAGGCGTTCCGAGGTAATTGAACAGAGAAATGGGCAAAGAGTTACTTTGGACATCATCTCTGTTTCCTTCTAGCATGTCAGCCAACCAGCAGCAGACTCCCCAGGTACTAATCCAGAAGCTAAGTTGGTACTTCACTATTTTGATTTTCTCAAACAGAGCAGAGGGGGGACTAAAGGGAGAACAGAAGATATGATGATGGAGGCGGGGGAGGGGGAGGGTAAACTGGATGCAGGACAGGGAGAAAAAGAGATGGGAAAGGAAGTAATAAGGGGAGGGAGGGGACATGGGGTGGAGGAAGAGGTAGAGAAGGGGAGGAGAGGCAACGTGGTGAGAGAGGAGACAGAGGAAGGAGGGGCAGAAACAGGGAGAAGGGATCAGAAGGAGCGAGGGTCTATGGGGAGGGAAAGAAGGAAATAGAGGTAGAGGAGAGGATACACGGAAGAGAGAATATAGGGACAGGAGGAGACATGGGGAAATGGAAGAGTAAACAGGGAGGGGGGAAGCATTGAGAAGGGAGCGGGGAATAGAGGGAGGGAGGGGAATGGGGAAGGAGCAGAGCAAATAGGAGGATGGGAGGGGGCACGGAGAGAGGAGGGAGATAATACAGAGAGGGGAGAGGCCATGGAGTTAAGAAGGAAGAAACAGAGGGAGGGGAGGCACCATGGAGAGGGCAGGAGGGATACGGGAATGGGAGGGGGCACAGGAAGAGGGCAGAGGGAATAGAGCGTGGGGAGGTAGCACAGGGGGAGTGAGGGGGTAATATAGGAATGTGAGGGGCAGGAGGAGGGAATAGAGGGGGAAAGGTTAGGGAGTAGATGGATGAGGGTACAGAGGGAGGGGAGGTGACTTAAGGGAACAGAGGGAAGGGAGGGGGAGAAGGGAATAGAGAGTGGAGAGAGGATGCTGAGAGGGAAGGGAGATGTATAGGGGACAGAGCGAATAGAAGGATGGGAGGGGGCACACGGAGAGGGAGGAGATAATACAGAGAGGGGAGAAGGCATGGGGTTAGGTATGAAGAAATAGAGGGAGGGGAGGCATCATGGCAGGGCCAGGAGGGATACAGGTGCAGCAGGAGAGGACAGAGGGAATAGAGGCAGGATTGATGGGGAGGCTGGAGAGAAGGGGTGCAATGAATAGAGCAGGGGGTGGCTTGGAGGCTGCTGTTGTTGCAGTTGTTACTGTGGGTATAATTGTGTCTTGTGTCCCTTCTTTTGCCTTGTAGGTTGAACCATCATCTCAAGGGATGTCAGAGGTATGTAGCTGGGCCTGGGCTGGGATTGTGTCGTTAGCAGGGGGATGCGCAGGCAGAATTAGGAGAGGCCGGGTACACGCTGGGGACCTGCTCATTGCCTCCAGCCCCAGTCTGGCTCCCGTATCTACCTTCCTGTCTCTCTGTTCCTACTCATCACTCCAGCAGAGGGATCTCTCCTATAACTTTCCTGCAGCCCTTCCCCAGAGCAGCCAGCTGGGACCCCTCCCCCATTTATAGTGCCCAGGTCCCAAAGGGGAGAGCAAAAGCCTGGCATGAAAGGAGGGGGGCAGTTTGTTCCTGGGAAAAAGGAGGTGGGAGGACTAAGCACCCACCAGCCCAGTACCAGTCACCTCCTGGCAACCCTATTATCAGACCCCAGCCCAAAGGGACAGCACAGAATAATGTTTCTTATGCACATCCCTTGAACACATGAAGAAACAAGGCCCTAAGTATGGTGAGTCCAAATACAATCCCTGATCCGTCCAGGTAAACATAGCTACCCTCGAGTCAGAGACTTCAGTGGTGCCAGAGGGGATCTAGTTAATTTTGTAATCCCTGACCTCCTGCAGGAACACAAAGAGTTTATTAAAGGCGGATTTTGGTAAGCTCAGAGAGCTGATAGGTAAGGTCCCATGGGAATCAAGACTGAGTGGAAAAACAACTGAGGAGAGTTGGCAGTTTTTCAAAGGGACACTATTAAGGGCCCAAAAGCAAGCTATTCTGCTGGGTAGGAAAGAAAGAAAATGTGGCAAAAGACCACCTTGGCTTAACCACGAGATCTTGCATGATCTAAAAAATAAAAAGGAGTCATATAAAAAATGGAAACTAGGACAGATTACAAAGGATGAA
>NW_020695425.1:184091-239351 GCF_002925995.2 Terrapene triunguis
ATCAGTTTCACACATACAGAATGGGAAGAGACTGTCTAGGAAGGAGTACGGCAGAAAGGGATCTAGGGGTTATAGTGGACCACAAGCTAAATATGAGTCAACAGTGTGATGCTGTTTCAAAAAAAGCAAACATGATTCTGGGATGTATTAACAGGTGTGTTGTGAGCAAGACACGAGAAGTCATTCTTCCGCTCTACTCTGCGCTGGTTAGGCCTCAACTGGAGTATTGTGTCCAGTTCTGGGCACCGCATTTCAAGAAAGATGTGGAGAAATTGGAAAGGGTCCAGAGAAGAGCAACAAGAATGATTAAAGGTCTTGAGAACATGACCTATGAAGGAAGGCTGAGAGAATTGGGTTTGTTTAGTTTGGAAAAGAGAAGACTGAGAGGGGACATGATAGCCGTTTTCAGGTATCTAAAAGGGTGTCATAAGGAGGAGGGAGAAAACTTGTTCACCTTAGCCTCTAAGGATAGAACAAGAAGCAATGGGCTTAAACTGCAGCAAGGGAGGTCTAGGTTGGACATTAGGAAAAAGTTCCTAACTGTCAGGGTGGTTAAACACTGGAATAAACTGCCTAGGGAGGTTGTGGAATCTTAATCTCTGGAGATATTTAAGAGTAGGTTAGATAAATGTCTATCTGGGATGGTCTAGACAGTATTTGGTCCTGCCATGCGGGCAGGGGACTGGACTCGATGACCTCTCGAGGTCCCTTCCAGTCCTAGAATCTATGAATCTATTAAACAGGCCAAGGTAACTTGTGCTGGGGTGAGAGGCACCGGAGCACAGATTTCCCTAGTCAGGAGGAGGGGGGTGATTAATGAGGGTGATATAATCCCAGGGGGAGGAGATAAATCTCCTGGCCTTGGGAAAATTAGAACCACGGTTCCTTTAGCCCACATTCAATTAGAGGGGAAGGTTTAGGGGGTTCCTTAAATGTGGGAGTTCTTAAGAATTTACCAGCTGATATATTGGTGGGAAATGCCATAATATCACTGCCCACAGTTGTGGATATTGTGACCCATGGCAAGAGGGAATGTGTCCCAAGGTTCCCAGAGATAAATGCAGAGGAGGGAGAAGCAGCTGGGAGAGGAGAAGAGACCCCTGCACCCTTAGCAGCAGAAAGTAGTGACGTGTCTCCAGGGGAGGGGGATGAGGAGTCGCTCCCCTTACCTGAGAGAGCTCTCAGTGCAAGCAGAAGCCAAATGGAGTTTGCTGCAGAGCAAAGTGCGACCCCTCACTGGAACGTAGAAGGGAGGCCAGCCACAGTAATGCCCCAGAGAGAGAGAACAGGGGGAGGCTCTTTACAGAAGAAGGAAGGATTTACAGGGGATCCCCAGTTGGGAAAAACAGAAGTTCTCTGGCTCTGCGTCGGAAGCTGGGTTTAAATACGCCATCACTTCCTTTGAGTGTCCACACTCAGTGCCCATATTCCCTGAAAGGGGAACCAATCCCTCCACCCTGATCAGCTTTGTCAGGTTTTATCTGGTGTCACTCTCCTTCCTGCTGCCTGGCCTAGGCACACTCCAATTTGCATTTGTGATGGCTCCCTAACAGATTTTACCCCTGCCCATTTCCTTCTGCAGGGAAGAGGGCGGCCATCACCCTTGTATTCCCAGCTAAATTTATATACACAACTTATACAATCAGGTATGGACTACAGATCACTACATGCAATTAATACAAAAGCAATCCAGTGATTAGTAAGGGCCATATCTGCATCAGCTACAAGAACCAATTTTCCAATTATTAAGAATGTCACAGAATCATGTTCTCTTTAAGTTTCTGGTTTAGTGACCATATATGAGATTTTTTAATTAAACCGGACAATTCCCAGAGAGACAAACACACACACACGCACACACACACACACACCCCTTATTGTGGAATTAAGACTGAGGAGACATAGAAATAATTCAGAGTAAACTACAGCAGTGGCTCTCAGCCTTTCCAGACTACTATACCCCTTTCAGGAGTCTGATTTGTCTTGTGTACCTCCAGGTTTACCACACTTAAAACCACCCACCGGCAGGAGCAGAAGTCAGCGCCTATGCACCCTTGTCCTGCCCCACTAGCCCCACCCCCATGGGCACACACCATTGTACAGGAAACAGCATAGTGGCCATGCCGGGCCCAGTGCACATAGAAGGGGAATGACCAGCACTAGGACCCAGGCGGCAGCGAGCACGTGGCAGGAGAAGCAGCAGTTCCACCCCTCCACTCCCTGCCTGGGGGCTGCTGCAGCAAGAGGGGCCAAGCAAGCGGGTAACATGCCGGGGGTGGGCACAGACAACGTGGGAACAACAGAGCCCCTCAGCCCCACCCTCCTGGCAGGCCAAACAAAGCAAGTCCCAGGCAGCTCGGCGCTTCATGAAATGTGGGGGGAGGGAGGATAGTGTCACATGACTCCCGTTTGCCCCTCCCATGCCTTGCCTCTGTTTTGGGGGGCAATACCTCCCCCTGTCACCACCAAACTATGCCCATCAGGGGGGCAGCATGTATGAGAGAGGGGGGGATGAGCAGAAAGTAAGTTTGTGACTCTGACAGGGTGGAAAAAAACTGATGATTTTTGTTTAATTAAAACATCTGATTTATTTAAATGTAAATGTAAATTAGATACAGTAACTCCTCACTTAACGTTGTAGTTATGTTCCTGAAAAATGCAACTTTAAGCGAAACGATGTTAAGCGAATCCAGTTTCCCCATAAGAATTCATGTAAATGGGGGGGTTAGGTTCCAGGGAAATTTTTTCACCAGACAAAAAATGATATTATATATATATAAAAAGAGTATACGTTTTAAACAAACCGTTTAATACTGTACACAGCAATGATGATTGTGAAGCTTGGTTGAGATGGTGGAGTCAGAGGATGGGATATTTCCCAGGGAATGCCTTACTGCTAAATGATGAACTAGCATTCGGCTGAGCCCTTAAGGGTTAACACGTTGTTAATGTAGCCTTACATTCTACAAGGCAGCATGAACGGAGGGAGGGGAGACAACCTGGCAGACAGAGACAGAGACACACACCCTGTGTGTGGGACAGAGAGAGAGATGCACATGTCCCCTTTAAGTATGCTGACACCATTCTAAGTATATTGCCTTTAAAAGTTCAGGAAGTTGAGATAGCAGCTGCGGCTAGCAAGCTCCCTCCATCCTGAGCCTGTCTGTCCTAAGCCCTGTCCTGTCCCCACCCTGCTCTATATGGAGAAGGGGTAAGCTGGAGGCAGGAGTAGGGAGGAGGGGGACACCCTGACATTAGCCCCCCTCTTCCCCCTCCCCTGCACAGCAAGCAGGAAGCTCCCAGGAGCAGCTCCAAGGCAGAGGGCAGGAGCAGCACATGGCAGTGGGAGGAGGGACAGCTGAACTGCCGGGCAATTGATAGCCTGCTGGGCAGCTGCTGCACAGGGAACTTAGGGGAGCGGGGAGCTGATAAAGGAGCTGATAGGGGGCCTGCCGGTCCACCCTGGTTCCAAGCCCCCACCAGCTAGCTGCAACGGGCTGCTCTTCCTGCAAGCAGTGGACAAAGCAGGCGGCTGCCACACAATGTTATAAGGGAGCATTGCACAACTTTATACAAGCATGTTCCCTAGTTGATCAGCAACGTAACATCGAAACAACGTTAACCGAGATGACTTTAAGTGAGGAGTTACTGTAGAGGTTTTTTTAAAAAAATAAATAAATAAACCTATTTAAATTTGAAATCCTGACAACCTATATTATATTATATTATATTTATTTATTTATTAAGCAAAGCTTTTGATACGGTCTCCCACAGTATTCTTACCAGCAAGTAAAAGAAGTATGGGCTGGATGAATGGACTACAAGGTAGATAGAAAGCTGGCTAGATCGTAGGGCTCAACGGGTAGTGATCAATGGCTCCATGTCTAGTTCGCAGCAGGTATCAAGTGGAGTGCCCCAAGTGTCGGTCCTGGGTCCGGTTTTGTTCAATATCTTCATTAATGATCTGGAGGATGGCGTGGATTGCACCCTCAGCAAGTTTGTAGATGACACTAAACTGGGAGGAGTGGTAGATACGCTGGAGGGTAGGGATAGGATACAGAGGGACGTAGGCAAATTAGAGGATTGGGCCAAAAGAAATCTGATGAGGCTCAACAAGGACAAGTGCAGAGTCCTGCAGTTAGGATGGAAGAATCCCATGCACTGCTACAGACTAGGGACCGAATGGCTAGGCAGCAGTTCTGCAGAAAAGGACCTAGGGGTTACAGTGGATGAGAAGCATTTTGGGCTGTATAAGTAGGGGCATTGCCAGCAGATCGAGGGATGTGATCATTCCCCTCTATTCGACATTGGTGAGGCCTCATCTGGAGTACTGTGTCCAGTTTTGGGCCCCACACTACAAGAAAGATGTGGAAAAATTGTAAAGAGTCCAGCGGAGGGCAACAAAAATGATTAGGGGGCTGGAGCGCATGACTTATGAGGAGAGGCTGAGGGAACTGGGATTGTTTAGTCTGCAGAAGAGAATGAGGGGGAATTTGATAGCTGCTTTCAAGTACCTGAAAGGGGGTTCCAAAGAGGATGGATCTAGTCTGTTCTCAGTGGTAGCAGATGACAGAACAAGAAGTAATGGTTTCAAGTTGCAGTGGGGGCGTGTCAAGGCTCCTTCCCCACTCTGAACTTTAGGGTACAGATGTGGGGGCCTGCATGAAAACTTCTAAGCTTAACTACCAGCTTAGATCTGGTCCGCTGCCACCACTCCCAATGTGCTAATTCCCTTCCCTGGGTAGCCTTGAGAGACTCTTCACCAATTCCCTGGTGAATACAGATCCAAACCACTTGGATCTTAAAACAAGGAGAAATTAACCATCCCCCCTCCTCTCTCCCACCAACTCCTGGTGGATCAAGATCCAACCCCCTTGGATCTAAAAAACAGGGAAAATCAATCAGGTTCTTAAAAAGAAGGCTTTTAATTAAAGAAAAAGTTAAAAATCATCTCTGTAAAATCAGGATGGAAAATAACTTTACAGGGTAATCAAACTTAAAGAGCCCAGAGGACCCTCCTCTAGCCTTAGGTTCAAAGTTACAGCAAACAGAGGTAAACCCCTAGCAAAATGTACATTTACAAGTTGAGAAAACAAAGATAAAACTAACACGCCTTGCCTGGCTGACTAACAAGTTTGAAATATGAGAGACTTGTTCAGAAAGATTTGGAGAGCCTGGATTGATGTCTGGTCCCTCTTAGTCCCAAGAGCAAACTCCCACCAAAACAAAGAGCACAAACAAAAGCCTTCCCCCCACCAAGATTTGAAAGTATCTTGTCCCCTTATTGGTCCTTTGGGTCAGGTGTCAGCCAGGTTACCTGAGCTTCTTAACCCTTTACAGGTAAAAGGATTTTGGAGTCTCTGGCCAGGAGGGATTTTATAGTATTGTACACAGGAGGGCTGTTGCCCTTCCCTTTATAGTTATGACAGGGCGGTTTAGGTTGGATATTAGGAAAATCTTTTTCACTAGGAGGGTGGTGAAGCACTGGAATGGGTTACCTAGGGAGGTGGTGGAATCTCCTTCCTTAGAGGTTTTTAAGGTCAGGCTTGACAAAGCCCTGGCTGGGATGATTTAGTTGGGGATTGGTCCTGCTTTGAGCAGGGCGTTGGACTAGATGACCTCCTGAGGTCCCTTCCAACTTTGATATTCTATGATTCTATGACTCAACATAAATATATTAAAATATATTAAATTAATTTAAAAAATAATATTAAGCAGGGCATATTTGCTGCCAAGTTTTAATAAAAGTCAAACGAGTGAACTGTTTGGTGGAAGTTGCTGGCTAAGTGCCCTGAGCCAGAGTTTACTGAAGTGCTAAACCAGCTTTGAACAGAAGCAGTGCCTTCTGCAGATGCAAAGAGAATACTTCAAATTTTTCGCTGTTAGTTAAGTTCAATGACTAGTTTATTTAAAGTTGAGAGACCAGATTGATAGGAAGTTGAAAAAGCAGAAAAGCTTTTCTTCCTCTTTTTCTTCTTCTTCTTCTTCCAATCTTTGAATAAAAATGGTTTGAGAGGATGAGATCTGCTAGTTCTAAAATTTTGAAGGATGTGGTGACCAGAAACATCAATTCAATTCATAACTACAGATAACACTGCCTTTCTTTAATAAATCAGGTAATTTTACATTGAAAACCCCAGGCTTTGATATACTTAGATATTTTTTTCTTATGTATCCAGTACATTTAAGGTAGTTTGATATAACTAATAAATTAAAATGCTGCTTTTGTGCATTTTAAATTGACTTTTAATTTCAATCCAAGTAGAGCTTGACACAAATCACAAGTAAAAAATTAATAATCTAGTATATTTAAAAAATCACAATTTCCTAACAATTACAAAGTGTAAAAAATAAGAATCTGGATAAATGTAAATTAAGCTATATAATAGGTGAAATAAATTTGTGTAGATATAGTGTATCTTCCTGGTTTACGAAAAAGAAGTATAAATTTAGGGTGGAGGCTATATTTACATGCAAGTCAACATGTTTTAATTGTTACCAGCCAATGAGAACCAACCTTTCTTTAGGGGGGAAAAAAGTAGAAAGGCAAAGCAAGGTTAAAATTAGTTATTTAATACATGATTAAAATTGGTGATTTAAATAGCTTTGATTTAAATCATTCCACTCTGGTCTCGGGATGTGTGTGTGGGGGGGGGGTTAGAGAAGGTGAGGGGCAGGGGAGGTGTCAGAGGCGGGAGTAGTGGATGGAGAGTGTGTGTGGAGAGAGAGGTAACAGTGAGGGGGACCTGACTGTGTGGTGAGGGGTAGGGGAGCACATGTGTGTGTGGAAGAGGTGATGGGGAGGAGAGTGTGCGATGGATGAGGGTGATGGAAGTGGGAATTTTCTGTAATATTTTCATGAACTATCTGTATGAGTCTGTGCCAATCCTCTTGACATCACTCCTTGTTGGGGAAAAGAATTGATTTTCTCCCTGGTATGTGGGAGATCTGGGCTAGGTATTCCAGACATAGCACCACTAGGACTGTCTGGGCTAGAATCAACACATTTGAATGGAAGCCTCAGTGACTGAAGAGAACTCCCAGAGAGAATCACTTCTCCCCACTGCTGCGGGGAAGCAGGGCAATGCCCCAAGCTGGAGAAAAGGGAAGAAGGTGTCAGGGGGCTGAATTTTAAGGTTGTTGCTGGGAAAACTGCAGATAACGGTTACGTCTACACTGCAAGTTAAGGTGTGTTTGTAGCATGGATTAGCATAACCCATACTAGCTTTAATCTAGCCAGCATTGGTAGCAATATCAATGGCACAGGCTTCAGCGTGGGCTCGTAACCCGAGTTCTGTGTCGGGGAAAGTCTGCGGCAGCAGAGAGCTACCAGAGATTTTCCCTGCTCCCTGCCCCCACCCCTTGTGCCAGAGCCTTTCCCCACTGCTGGAGCCTTTCCCTGTGACAGGGGAAGACTACAGCAGCAGGGAGGCAGCAGGCCACTACACTGCAAAAAGTAGCAGGGGAGACAGGAGGCACGGCTTGGATGAGCAGAGAGCATGTAGGGCAGGGATAGTCAATAGGTGGACTGTGGGGCCAAATCCAGATGGACAGACAGTTTTGAATGGACTCTGAAATCTTTTTATTTACTTATTATTATCACTATAACAGTATAACACTTTTGTAAAAAAAAAAAAAGCAAACATCATTCTGGGATGTATTAGCAGGAGTGTTGTAAGCAAGACATAAGAAGTGATTCTTCCACTCTACTCTGCGCGGATTAGGCCTTAACTGGAGTATTGTGTCCAGTTCTGGATGCCACATTTCAGGAAAGATGTGGACAAATTGGAGAGAGTCCAGAGAAGAGCAAAAAAATGATGAAAGATCTAGAAAACATGACCACCCCCCCGCACTACCTGTTCTGTCCTTCCAATAAATTTTGTGCCCTGGAATGATTGTGTCCCATTGATTGTCCTCAGTCCACCAGGTTTCTGGGATGCCTATTATATCAATATCCTCCTTATTGTTTAAAGATTACATTTGCTGCTCTCAAACCTTTTCTCAGAGAGCTCACTCCCTTTCTTGAATTTTGACCTGAAGAATTTATACGTTACTTAGGCCATGCCTAGATTGCAGCAGTACAGCTACAGCACTGTGACTGTGCCGCTGTAGTGTAGACACTTCCTATATCGATTGAAGGTTTTTTTCTGTTGATGTAGTTAATCCACCTCTCCTAGAATCCTGCCATTGACCCAACCGCATCTGTGCTGGAGGTTAGGTCAACCTAACTACAGCGCTCAGAAATTTTTCACCACCCTGAGCGATATAGCTATGTAGATCTAATTTTTAAGTGTAGGCCAGGCCTTACTTTCATCTCCACATCCCTAAACTTGTTCAGTTTTACGTTTAGCTCTTTTGAGATTTGACTGAAATTTAAATCAATTTCTGTTTGAGCCAGGATCAATTTCTTATCCTTAACATAAAGAACGGGATCATTATCCAGATTATTGGTATATTTTCCTAGCCAGCTATTCCTTTCTTAGTACAGATACTGCTAAAGCCTGGATTATCCATATATCTTTGTAATTACAACATTTAAATTCTTCCTTCACATTTCTTTTAGGCTACAAATAAATGGACACAGAGAATGACTTTAATAGGAGTGAGTATCCAGCAGGGGGAGAGTGGGGCTGGCCAGCATGGCCGGAGAGGGGGAGGGGATGGTGGGCGGGGAAACAGGGCAGGGGCTTGCCAGTGGTGGGGGGAAGAAGGAGGTATACAGGATGCGGGAGAAACACTGGGGAGGGGGACACAACAGAGGGAGAGGTATACAGCTGTGGGAATGAATACCTTGCAGGGACAAGAAGAAATGGGGTGCTGCCACCATGAATGTAATTAATTAATGAAACTTCTAATTTGTTTTTTCCCAGGTGCTTCTAAAAGTAATGGGAGATAGAGGAGGCTTCTGGGGGAGGGAACATTTTGTTTTTTTAACGTGAGCAGGAAGTATTTGTGGTGGTGGTAACCAGGAGCAATGTAGTTACAGAAATTAGATTTATCTTTATTGCAGGTACAGCATGGTCGTTGGCTGTGCAAGCATTACTGTACCATGCCTCCAAAATTGTGCCTTAATTATAAACCAAGAACCCTCCTTCAACTTGAGTGTAGTTAAGTGTCCAGGAACATTTAATCTTTGTCCTTTTCTGCTGAGACTGTTGACAAGGGAACCAGCTCTCCACTGGGAACAAGACGGGGCTTTAAGACTTAAAACATGTTGGGGGATAATGGAACCATTAAGAGTGAACTTCAGTCACCAGATATGATGTCACAGAAAATGATGCTATACCAGATATGCCAATGTACCAGAAGTTATGTTGTGCCTTAATACCTCATCCTGTCAGGTATGGCTGTCATCATTTCCTATATCATCCTACCCTTGGAGGTCACATTCAGTGATGTCATCTCATCCATAAGTCTCATTTTAACAGAAGGGACAGGGCTGGTTACTACTGGTAACTAAATGAGGCTTGAGCCCTTTTGAAAACCTGGCCCCAATTAACTCTCTTGCTGCCATTCTCAGTAGACAGGACTATGATGAATGGTCGTGGATTTCTGCTCCCTCATTATTCTCTCTCCTGGGCAGGTATGAGGCTGTTTAGTTGGGTGGTGATTTGTGTGTGGGAAGCTGGAGGTGCTGCCACTTATGCCTTCCATGTTCTGTGGCTGTAAAGAGGACAGTATATAAGTATTCATGCTGTGATCACCTCTTTCATATGGAGAATACAGCCAGGACACATCAGTTTCTGTCTGTTCATATGGTTTTCCCATTCACTTTAATATGTTTTTATCTTTCACATCAGGCTGGGCTACTGACAGCAGCGCTACTGTCTAAATATAAAAAGAAGGGGGCGTCGAGTTCACCTCAGGATGACTCCTAGGCAGAGAATAAGGGAAATGAGGATGAGGATGACAAGGTAAGAGCTTTCTCACCCCAGCACATATTGGTTAGAGCTGGCAGAGTACAAGGAGAGAGAAAGACGAGGTTGAGGACACTATTGAAAAGAGATATGGGGGAAAATGCAATTCAAATGTGGACTTGTTATAAGCAGTTGATTTTATTACATTAATTGCTGTATTTCCACCTGAGGCCTCAACCTCTGACCTTGCGGATGCACTAGTGGGCAGCACCTCATGAACGAATCCTGACAGCCTCCCCGTCTGTAGCAGTTGTGTAAGGATATAGTGTGTGGCTGCAGAGGTCGTATCCTCACCCTGTATATTGAGGGTGGAGCTCTCAATTCTAGAAAGCTCAGGATGCAACTAAGAGCAGATTCTGATCTCCGGTACATAATTCACTGCCCCCAAAACTTTGTTAACACAGAGTTCAGGTTGCCTGGTGCTGCTTTGTGCCCTTCCAGAATGTGGAGAGTGGCTAAACTTAACTCTTTGAAAACCAGGAAATGAGGAGTTAAGGTAATGCCTCCCACTCTCCCCTTTTTGGGCAATGCCCCTAGGAGTCCCTGTGAGAGATCACAGGACTATTCCCTTCCAAACCATTTGGGGGACTATGTGAACAGTGCACATGAATGGTGTGGGGGAATCTCTTAGGCCTTGTCTTCACTAGCGTAAAGGTTGAGCTTAGGTCGAGCGTAGCCAACACAAACCAGCGAGGCACCACCTATACTTGGCTTTTTCGTCCACTGTGTGGGGACGAGGGCTGTGAGGAGTTCCTGTGCGAGCCTGAGGCAAGAAGGGGCAGAAGAGTGGAGATGCAGAGTCCCTGTGCCTCATGTATAGAGGAGGGGCTCTACAAACCCATCTGCAGTATAGGCTCAGAGAGGTGTGAAGTGGCCCATTCATCTCAATGAGATACACTCCCCTGAATAAGAATACTCAATGAAGTTGAATACGTCCTGAAACAATAGCTCTGAGATGTGTGAATAGGCCCATTTATGTGAGTGGGTGTTCCCATCATCCCCTCACTGGGGTCTCAGCACTCAGCACTCAGACCAGGGTCACCAATGTGGTCACGTGTTGGCTGCAAATGTGTTCATTCAGTGTGCTGTCCCAGCTCTGCGCAGATAGTGGAGACAGAAGACCTCAACTAAACTGTCCAATAAATCCACAGACTTGGTTTTCAGCAAAGGAACTTTGTCAGGTTTATTGCCAATGAAGCACGGTGCTAATGCCCTGGCTTAATGGTTACAGGTACACTAACACATGTACGCTCGTGACAATGCACCAGCTCAGTGAATGGCGGGACTTTCCATTCTCCCCTTGGCCAGACAAAGACACTCCCTCTGAGATACATCTTTATACAGCAATACAAACAAGTTACGTATTGCCCCTCATGCATCAGGGTGCCACCCTCTGATGTATTAGGGTGCCACCCATTGCCTTGTACCTGTAGGTTTGATCAAAACATCTCTATTCATCATGCTGTCATCCTGACCTTCTCCTTAAGAGGGGTCAGCGTGTTCCTGTTCTCTTTGGGGAATGTGTTTGGTATCAGGGTGTTCTGGTACCACCTTTCTGGAATGTGTTTGCGTATGTATTCTTATACCTAGCACTACTTAGGAATGTACACCCCTCTCTGCACACCTTTGGGACTGCCACCTGATGTGCCTAGACTACCTCTGAGCCCATTTTCCATGCCAGCTTGGGACTTCAGTACCTTGCCTGTTTGAGCCAGACACACTTGCCTTTTGCAAACACAGATCCAAGTCTGAACCACGTCCCCCAACAGCTGCAGGCTTAACTGAAAACAGCTTAAGAAGTGCTCCTGTCTCCAGTTCTCAGATACCCAGCTCCCAATGGGGTCCAAACCCCAAATAAATCCGTTTTACCCCGTATAAAGCTTATACAGGGTAAACTCATAAATTGTTCACCCTCTATAACACTGATAGAGAGATCTGCGCAGCTCTTTGCCCCCCCCCACCCTGGTATTAATACTTACTCTGGGTTAATTAATAAGTAAAAAGTGATTTTATTAAATACAAAAAGTAGTATTTAAGTAGTTCCAAGTAATAACAGACAGAACAAAGTAAATTACCAAACAAAATAAAATAAAACATGCAAGTCTATGCTTAATACAGTAGGAAATTAAATGCAGGTAAATTTCACCCTCGGAGATGTTCCAATAAGCTTCTTTGTCAGACTAGCCTCCTTCTAGACTGGGTCCAGCAATCACTCACACCCCCTGTAGTTATTGTCCTTTGTTCCAGTTTCTTTCAGGCATCTCTTTGGGGTGGAGAGACTATCTCTTGAGCCAGCTGAAGACAAAATGGAGGGGTTTCCAGGGGCTCATATAGTCTCCCTCTTGTGGGTGGACACCCCTCCCTCCCCCTGTGTAGAATTACAGCTACAAGATGGAGTTTTGAAGTCACATGGGCAAGTCACATGCTCATGTATGAATCAGTTCTCTACAGGCCAACACCATTGTCCACATGCTTGTTTGAATGTTCCCAGGAAAGCTCAAATGTGGATTGGTGTCTATCAAGGTCCATTGTGAGCCAAGTACTCCCAATTACTTGAATAACCCCTTCACACTATGTTGACCAGATTTGCCTTAGGTGCTACATACAGCAAACACTTTAAACACAAGCATAGAGCCAACACTCATAGCTTCAGATATAAAAATGATTCATGCATACGAATAGGATGAATACATTCAGTAGAATATAGCCTTTGCAAAGATATGTTACATGGCATATCTAGCATAAAACATATTCCAGTTATGTCATATTTACATTCATAAGCATATTCTAAAAAGCATTATGGGGTGCGTCACAGCTACATCCCTGCCTGCGCACAGCCCCTAGCAACCCCCCTGCGTTATTTCAATATTTAGGGGGAGACTTTCACAGAAAGTCAATGAGAGTTGGGTGCCCAACTCTGCCTTTTTTGCCTTTGAAAATCTCCCTTCTAAGAGATACCCACAGTGCAACAGGCAGCCATCCACCTCACCAGTTAATGTCACAATTTCATCCATATCAGAAGAATAAACAATAACCTGCCATTGCACTTCACTCTTGTGTGGGTTCATCAGGCAACTACAGCACCAAAGAAATAAAGCCTGAAAGCATAGTATAGTGGTTCTTGAAAAGGGGCTGGATGTGTTATTTTTCTATAATTTTATGGTGCACCAAAAAAGCATGGTAGGTGCTTTAAAGAACAGGTAAGAAAATGTGGTTCCTCTCCCAGAGAGCTTACAATCTAACTTTAGAAGTGATGCAATGAGTGGCAGCGTCAAATAAAAGGAGTTATCGGGTGAGGAAGGTCAAGTGTGGGCATGTATACATCTTACTGGTTCAATAGACTCATCATAGATTTTTTTAAGACCATATCAGATAGTCTTTCCTCCGCATGTGTTCAGGACACAGAATTTCACCCAGTGATTCCTTCAGCGATCCCGGTAATTTGCAGTGGAACTAAGACTTATCTTTTAGGATGACATCCAGTCGTGATACCATACACGGGGCTATCGGTTAAAACAGTGTTTCAAGACTATTGTAGGGGGGGTGCAAGAGTGGCAGCTGCTGGCCTAGCTCCCTGCTCTGAAGGCAACACCGCCACCAGCAGCAGCACAGAAGTAAGGGTGGCAATACACTATACCATGCCAACCTAGCATGGAATGTGGGTTGGAGGGGGTCTTCACAGCCTGAAATATTTTCAAAGGCGATCCCAGCAAAGATTGAGAATCTCTGGGTTAACAGATCAAGTGTCCTGGTTCTAGATTTTACTCTTCTCTCTCCAGACTCTTCTCTTTCTGCATGGTCTCCTTCTTTTAAATCTCTTAATCAAGTTATACAAGCAACATAAGGATTGTTTACCATTGTTACACAGAGCTTAATCAGTTACACTTACCAAAGATTGTAATAATTTATGAGAGTCGTGGTCATCTTATCTTCCTCCTGTTTCTGTGCTTGTTTCTTTTTGCTTCTCTACCTTTTTCTACTGTGCTCTATTGTTTGTTTTGTAAGATAAAAATAAATGAACAGTTAATTAAATCAAACAAATAAACAAAAAACCCTGTTAGCTCCATAAGGTCTCTGAAGGATATACTGCAAATTGTGGTCCATGCATTTCTCAGAATGGCAGAAATAGGGCACAAACCCGCCTTCCAATTTGTGCATCAGGACATCTGTGATGTGTCTGTGCATAGTTCATAAATACTTGACTGGTGTCAATCAGCATTTAAGCAGAGGTGATGAACTCCCTAATCTCAATATGTCTTGCACAAGGAGTATAGGAACCCACAGGCTCTTCTTGAAAACTGGTTAAATCAAATACGTTTGACTGTCCTGGAGTGCAGTGACACTGAAAGGGACTTAGGGGTTGCAGTGGAAGTTGACTGAACAGGAGCTCCCTGTGTGAAGCAGTAGCCGAGAGGGTGAATATGATGCTGGTGCCTTCTTTTGGGAGCCTCCAGGAAAAAACAATATTTCCCCATAGAGGGCCAGTTGCAGAATGAACAAAACTCAGGGGGCTGATTGTTTATCAGCCTCCAGAGCTGTGCCCTATGGGGCAGTACATTGATTAGGAAAGGAGGGGGCAGGAAGAATGAGGAACTTGGAGGTTCAGTAACAATTATCTTAAACCATCTTAGGTTCTGAAAGCTCACTCCTTCTGCTTGCCATAGCCTGAGCCCACTGCACCCCCATGGGAAGAAATCAATTGTTATTCAAAAATGGCCAAGCTACAGAATTAGAATAACTAGGGGTAATGCCCTTTGTAGCTTCTGTTAGCTAAGCTCATTGAACACCCCAGTGGCTCTGTATCCCTCCATCCCCCCACCCCAACTCCCTGTGTACAACCCTCCCATCCTCCTCTATTTCCTGGATTACCTGCAACCCCCGCCCCACCTCGCCACTTATACCAGGGCTCTGTATGCCCTTGTAATGGGGCGTAGAGGGCTGGGCAGACTAGTGGTTGGAGCACTTGATTTCTGGCCCCCTGCTTGGTCAAGATCATAGAATATCAGGGTTGGAAGGGACCTCAGGAGGTCATCTAGTCCAACCCCCTGCTCAAAGCAGGACCAATTCCCAACTAAATCATCCCAGCCAGGGCTTTGCCAAGCCCGACCTTAAAAACCTCTAAGGAAGGAGATTCCACCACCTCCCTAGGTAACCCATTCCAGTGCTTCACCACCCTCCTAGTGAAAAAGGTTTTCCTAATATCCAATCTAAACCTCCCCCACTGCAACTTGAGACCATTACTCCTTGTTCTGTCATCTGCTATCACTGAGAACAGCCGAGCTCCATCCTCTTTGCAACCCCCCTTCCGGTAGTTGAAAGCAGCTATCAAATCCCCCCTCATTCTTCTCTTCTGCAGACTAAACAATCCCAGTTCCCTCAGCCTCTCCTCATAAATCATGTGCTCCAGCTCCCTAATCATTTTTGTTGCCCTCTGCTGGACTCTTTCCAATTTTTCCACATCCTTCTTGTAGTGTGGGGCCCAAAACTGGACACAGTACTCCAGATGAGGCCTCACCAATGTCGAATAGAGGGGAATGATCACGTCCCTTGATCTGCTGGCAATGCCCCTACTTATACAGCCCAAAATGCTTCTCGTCCACTGTAACCCCTAGGTCCTTTTCTGCAGAACTGCTGCCTAGCCATTTGGTCCCTAGTCTGTAGCAATGCATGGGATTCTTCCATCCTAACTGCAGGACTCTGCACTTGTCCTTGTTGAACCTCATCAGGTTTCTTTTGGCCCAATCCTAGGGTCCCTCTGTATCCTATCCCTACCCTCCAGCGTATCTACCACTCCTCCCAGTTTAGTGTCATCTACAAACTTGCTGAGGGTGCAATCCACGCCATCCTCCAGATCATTAATGAAGATATTGAACAAAACCGGCCCCAGAATCGACCCTTGGGGCACTCCGTTTGAAACCAGCTGCCAACTAGACATGGAGCCATTGATCACTACCCGTTGAGCCTGACGATCTAGCCAGCTTTCTATCCACCTTATAGTCCATTCATCCAGCCCATACTTCTTTAACTTGCCGGCAAGAATACTTTGGGAGACCATATCAAAAGCTTTGCTAAAGTCAAGGAATAACACATGCACTGCTTTCCCCTCATCTACAGACCCAGTTATCTCCTCATAGAAGGCAATTAAGTTAGTCAGGCATGACTTGCCCTTGGTGAATCCATGCTGACTGTTCCTGATCACTTTCCTCTCCTTTAAGTGCTTCAGAATTGATTCCTTGAGGACCTGCTCCATGATTTTTCCAGGGACTGAGGTAAGGCTGACTGGCCTGTAGTTCCCTGGATCCTCCTTCTTCCCCTTTTTAAAGATGGGCACTACATTTGCCTTTTTCCAGTCATCCGGGACCTCCTCCGATCTCCATGAGTTTTCAAAGATAATGGCTAATGGCTCTGTAATCACATCCGCCAACTCCTTTAGCACCCTCGGATGCAGCGCATCCGGCCCCATGGATTTATGCTCATCGAGCTTTTCTAAATAGTCCCGAACCACTTCTTTCTCCACAGAGGGCTGGTCACCTCCTCCCCATGATGTGCTGCCCAGTGCCAGGGCCGGTGCAACCCATTAGGCGACCTAGGTGGTTGCCTAGGGTGCTAGCATTTGGGGGGCGGCATTTCCGGTCCTTCGGCGGTGACCACGGCGGCCGGATCTTTGGCCACCCCGGTCGTCGTCAACATTTAGGCGGAGGGAGCTGGGGCAGGGGGGCGTGGGGAGGGCCGCCTGCAGCAAGTAAGGGGGGGGGCGCAGCACGCAGGGGAACCATTCCCCGCCCCAGCTCACCTCTGCTCTGCCTCCTCCCCTGAGCACGCCGCCCCGCTCTGCTTCTCTCCCTCCCAGGCTTGCGGCGCCAAACAGCTGATTGGCGCCGCAAGCCTGGGAGGTGGGAGAAGTGGAGCAGTGATGGCGTGCGCAGGGGAGGAGGCGGAGCAGAGGTGAGCTGGGATGGGGAGTTGCTGCACAGCTCCCGGGATGGGGGAGCTGCCGTCGGGGGGGCACCTCAGGGCGGAGAGGGGGAGCTGCCACGGGGGGGGCACCTCAGGGTGGAGGGGGTGGAGAGCTGCCCCAGGGCTCGGGGGGGGGGGTGCAAGGTGGAAGTTTCGCCTAGGGCATGAAACATCCTTGCGCCCGCCCTGCCCCGTGCAGCAGTCTGGGAGCTGACCTTGTTGGTGAAGACCGAGGCAAAGAAAGCATTGAGTACATTAGCTTTTTCCACATCCTCTGTCACTAGGTTGCCTCCCTCATTCAGTAAGGGGCCCACACTTTCCTTGACTTTCTTCTTGTTGCTAACATACCTGAAGAAACTCTTCTTGTTACTCTTAACGTCTCTTGCTAGCTGCATCTCCAAGTGTGATTTGGCCTTCCTGATCTCAATCTTTAAAGAGGGGGTGGAGGGGTAGGCAGACTCAGGCCTCCCACTCCACTGGGTCTCAGCCCCGGGCCCTGTGTAAGTCAATCCCTGAGTAGGGGACCTCCCAGTGGGGAAATCTATATCCATTGCCCTGGGTCACTTCCAACCACTGTCCCTTCAGTTCAGGGCGTGGTTCCTATAGTCAAAGTCGCTGTGGTGGTTTGTTTCTTGCAGCCCCCTTGTGGTCCTTGGGCAGGGCCCTGTTGCAGTCCCAGGTTTCTCCGGGCAAGGCAGCTGTAATCTTCGTGGGGTCTGAACCCCACAAGGTCTCCACAATTTGGTTACCATGCGGGTCGGTGGCTCCAAAGCCTTTTCCTCAGTCTCCCATGACCAGGCAGACAGTGCTTGTTTCCTGGTGGCTGCCTGGCTAGTGCTCCTTCCCCTCTGGTGGGGAGGCAGCTCGCTCCTGCCTCAGGGCCAGTCAGCCCCAAACTGAGCCAGGCTCTGTCCTTTTCTCTCCCCTCCAGGCCTGGCACTGGCTGCAGGTATAACAGGGTGAGGCTAACTGGGCCTGAAGGCTCTTTTTAATCCCTTCCATGCTGGTGGGCAGTTTCTCTGCTTCATCACAGCCAGCCCCCCCTTCTTCTTCCGTGCCACATGCCATGAGCTTTGTGTGTCCTCTATTCCCCCCATACCTGGATACCCCATTCTCCACCCCACCAGAGTCTCTTTGTGCCCCTCTCTCCAGAGGCTTTGTGTGTCCCCCATTTTCCCTTCCCTACACTATTCTCCATTCTCCCCCCCATGCCAGGGGCGCTCTGTGCTCCCCGTTCTCCCCGTCCATACTTGGGTGCCCAGGCCTGTTAAACTCTGCAGTGAAGACATACTCTGATTTTGTTCCTTTCCGTCTGGGACAGAAGTCGTTCAGGGTGGCAGCATGGGAGGCTAGGCAGAGGTGAGGGGGGTGCTATGCTAGAAGGTGTTACTGGTGCCATCGCTGCATTCTTGGTGGTGCTACCGACCGCTACAGAGGTGGAGGAAGCTGCTGGCCCTGCTAAGCAGATGCCTGAAGCTCTGTGTAGCCCCAGTTTTGATCAGCTGCCGTGTTCAAAAGTTTTCGCATTACGTCCAGTCAGACAAAGAAATGCCTTCCAGCTGCGTGCAGGGCCTCCCTTTGCTCAGCCGGCTGTGCCCATTTATGTATCAGAAGCACCTAGAGGCCTGTGCCATGATCTGGGCCCTCTTTGCACTCGGCCCTGCACAGACGTAGCGAGAGAGTCCCTGAGCAAAGAGCTCACAGTGACGTGTAATTCCTGCTGAGCTATAACAGGTGCATCTGCTGCACAGGAGGAGGGAAGAGGGGATGGGAATGAGGGCAGTAGTAACAGGAATAGGTGGTTCTATATGCCAGCTACGTGCCTGGTTTTATGGTGTATGTGCGTGTGTGTAATATATATAACTAAAGAGATAAATCTCCGCTACCCATGTTGGCTACCTGTCTAGCCCTTGTCATTTGATGTCATAGACAAGACAGCAGAGGCAGGCGGGAATTGGAGGACAGAGCCCTTATGGATCATGTCAGGGAGGAATTTTAAGCATAATGGGTGGTGGCGGAGAAGACAATGAGAAGCCATCGATGAGCAAAGCAGACAAACAGGCTGTTGGGGTCTGGCATCGCTGGTGGAGCAAAGGGGGGCGGTCACCTCTGTATTCGGCATTGGTGAGACTGTTAGTGAAGACAGTGTCCAGTTCTGGTGTCCGCACTTCAAAACAGATGTTCACAAATAGGAAGCCGGCACTGCCTCGTGCCCTTCCCGAACATGGAAAGTGGCTAAACTTAAACCTCTGAAAATCAGCAAATTCAGATTTAGGGTCATGTCCCCAACACCCCCATACAACCTTAACTCTGCCCCAGGGGAGATGGCTCTGGGAATATAACAACCGGTTTGTCAGTGCCCACGAGAACTCCACATCATCACTGCTATTGACACATGCCCATGGACCCCCCACCATTCTTTGTGCAGCACCATTGATCAGGGTCATTGATCAGCAGTGAGTTGACTGACCTGACTCTGCATATGGTAACGCTAGGTAACTGGGGTTTTCAGACAACAGGGATCTGAGCATGTTAAATACACAACATTTCTGACAATGCCCTTCTTCGCCCTCCCTGCTTACCTCAGCACATTTTAGGAAGAGGTACAGTGCTGAGACCTCACAATGGACCTGCAGGAGAGGGTGGGGAGGGGTGAAGGGAGACACATTTGTTGGATTTTAATGCTGTCAATGTTTTCACCTGGAGGGGCAGGAGGGAATAGGGGGAGGGGAGAAGGTACGAGCTGGTGGAAGAGGGGATACAGGGAAGGGGGGCACAAGTAAAGGAAAGCAAAAACAGAAGGATAGGAGGATGCATAGGGAGGGGAGCAGGGAATAGAGGGAGCAGAGGGCTATGGAGACTGGGATCACGGACTGATAGGAGGTGGGACTAGGTATCTCAATAGCAAATGAGAGAGGAAAGATAGGAGAGTGAAGGGCCCTGAAGGTGAAGACAAGCAGCTTATGTTTGATGTGACAGAGAAGGGGGAGCCAGGGGAGGGGTGCAAAGAGAGTGGTGACCTGTCAAAGCAACAGGCCAGGAGAATGATCTTTGCTGCAGCAGTCACAGTAGATCTGAGCAGGTTGATATTCTTGAGGCCGGAGGGCTGTTGCAGTAATCGAGACATGAACTGGTGAGAGCCTGGATGATGAGATTAGGCTATAGAATGGCATATACATCAGTAAACTCCAGCGATACAGTATTACACCCGTAATTATATTTAAAGGTTGTTTCTTTATCTACTTATTGTAGTTTGACTTTATGTGAAGAAAGAGCAAGACAATGAAAGGAGTCACTCACCCACAATGGAGACGATCAGAATCATCGGGCACAGAATCTTTTGCATAGCAGCTATCACGCAGCACCGCTTCTTAATTATTCCACTGATTACTGGAAACTTTTCCTATTAATTGTAGAATATAAGTGGAATTTAAGACAATCAGCTAAGGAAGAGCTATTCTGAAACTGCTTCTTTTCTAATGTGATTTTTAATAAAGTTCATTTCTACTGAGCTACCTTGAATTAGACCCTTTTTATTATTAACCTAACAATTCAGAACATTTATTTTATATAGATCTTTCGTATGCAGAGAGATTGAAAAGTCAGAAATCTTAGAGTGGAAATGCTTTAGGGGGGCATGGTGAATGTATACAAAATAATGAATGGAGTGGAGAAAATAGCCCAGGAACATCTGTTCTTCCCATCTCACAACACAAGAAAAAGCGAACAGTCAATGAAACTGAAAGGGGGCAAATTCAAAATGGATAAAAGGAAACAAACACATAATTAGCCTGTGGAACTCATTGTCACAAGATATCAATGAGCCCAAGAGCTCAGTAGGATTCCAGAAAGAATTGGACATTTATATGACAATGAGAAAGTCCAGAGTTGGGATAGTCAAGGTAAAAAATAAAGAAGAGCTTGGACAGGGATCTAACCCTCCTGCTTCATGATGAGGGGGGAAGTTCCCCCATGGGCCATCATTGCAAGGCTCTTATACCTTCCTCTGCAGCATCTGGTGCTGGCCCCTGCTGGAGACAGGATACTTGGCCGGAGGCCTAGGCTCTCTTCCCATCTGGATTCACATTCCATCTGCTTGAACTCAAAGCAGGCTTTTTTCCGGAGCCGTTTCTGGAAGGAGTTCATACCATTTTCTTATTTTATCAAACAGTCTATTGTCTTTTCTGGAGGGAATCTCCATTGCCTGAGATTGGAGCCCGAAGTAATGGGAAGAGGTTCCATTCTGGAGAGCACAGGCCCCCTATTCGCCAAGTGACCCCTTATGTAGGTTGTTGGTGGAGCTCGGGACCCCTGTGACATTTGTTTTTGCTCAGTGGCTATTCGGAGGTCGCTTCTTCTCCACATGGTGTTTGCTCACATCACTTTAGACAGGGCTGTGGCCCTGATCCTGCTGATGCTTACACACGTGTTTAACTTTATGTGCATCAACAGCCCCACCGCACTCACTGAGACAGCTCATATGTGTAAAGTCACTCAGGTGTGTTAGTGTTTGCAGGGCTGGGGCCCAGGGTGTCAGACAGCATTCACTGGACCTAAAACAAGACATGGGATCATTTATCCACTGCCACCCACCCAACATTTTCTTTTAGTGTTTCCCCTCATCCTGTTTGTTTGTTTGAGTCTGTTCTTCCCCATCCAGTATTGACAGCCCCAACTGTTCAGGAGTCAATACCCCAAAATAACAAGATTGATTGAAAAAAAAAAGATATTTAAAAAAATAATAAACGTCATGTTTGGTTGGGTTTTTCAAATATTTTGAGCCTTCAGAAGGTCACTTTTCAAGCTTTTTTCCCCAACCACAAGAGCTGGAAATTGACATTTTTCTTCAATAGAAACCTGAGATTCTCACATCATCACATGGCTACAGGAGCTGGTGCTTTAAGGAAATCCCCACATATCATGGAAGTTGTGATAAAATCACAAGCGTTGGTGTTGTGTCCTTTGCTCTTTACACAACAAAAGTAGTATGAACCAACCACTCAGGCACAGTTGGATGGCAAATAATCATGTTTACTGAATATAAACATACATGCCAGACCTCACTACAGATACCCAGCTGCTCTGACTGGTTTCTGGCAACTTCTAAACCTAGTACACAGTGAACACCACCATTGGGCCCTGAAAGGGACACAACCCTAATCCTATACACTACAGTTGGAAACGCTGTTGATTTTGAACATCATTTTCTCTCAAAAGAAGCTCCTTTCCACAGAAATTGACCCCCCCCCCCCACCAGACAGGAATTTGGGGATAAAGTTTTCAATTAATCAGAAAGGGCAAAACTTTTACAGCAATGGGAGGAACAAATCTGTAGTCAAACATTTATAAGTTAAACTGTATGTAGGAAAGCTTATGCTCAAATAAATTTGTTAGTCTCTAAGATGCCACAAGTACTCCTGTTCTTTTTGAGAATACAGACTAATATGGCTGCTACTCTGAAACAGTTCTACAGTTGTTTATAGCGCAAACCGCTGGTTGATGGCACCATTAATGCTTTCCGGCATAAGAGCATCCCTGCTCAGCTGTGCTTATCCTCCTAATAGAGTTTGACATGGTGACCCCCTGAATGACAAAACCTCCCAGACAGAAAGAAGAGAAATAATAATGGATGAGGGAGGGGAGGTTATGAGGCATGGGAGAATGGGGTTGGACACTGAGCCCCTGGAAGGGGAGGGGAAACCCTGGCATGAGGCAGGAGAAGACTTGGGGGACACACAGAGCCCCAGGCACAAGGGAGGGGTTGGGAGAGTTTCAGAAAGTCCCTGAAATAGAGGGGTTTGGAGGGGGACTCACAGGGAGTTTGTTGGGGGGGGATGGAGAGATGCAAGAAGTCCCACGTATGTGCAAAAGCTTGGTCAAGACAAGGAACAAACTATATGACCCCCTAGTTATAAGCACAGAGCTTCCACTACTCTGGTATGTGGGTGCACTTTACATGGTTTAAATTGTGAGCAATTAACTATATCATCTCTCAGCATTATTAACTTATTTTAACTTCAAGGGGAGTTATGGGCATTAAAGCTCCCAGCAGAACTACAAATTATACATAGGATATTGTCATTTTGACTTTTTCTCTCCTGCCTCCACAAGCAAATGATTAGTCTATGCAACACAAAGATCAAGGAGAAGACGTCACTTGCACATAACGAAATAAAGATTGACAAGGAAATAGAAGCACTCAAATGGGCCAAAACAGTTCTTGAGAAAAAGATTAGTACTGGTACAGGATGTGCCTTTCATACACTGTGATGTCAGATTGAACAGGAAATGCAGAAATACTGTCAGCTCTGGGTGATGGCCCCTGGCTGTGGAACTCTTGTGGTTCATGAAAGGCCTGAGTGAAAAGCTCCAAGAGCTCAGAGATACAGATTGTGTCAGACTAACCCGATCTCGTTCTTTGATAAAATAACTGTTTTTTTAGACAAGGGAAACGCAGTAGGTCTAATCTACCTGCATGTCAGTAAAGTATTTGATACAGTTCCCCGTGGGAAATTGTTAGTTAAATTAGAGAAGAGGGGGATTAATATGGGACTTGCCAGGTGGGTGAGGAACTGGAAAGCTTGTGCTGAAAACTGTCAGGCTGCAGGGAGGTTACTAGTGAAGTTCCTCAAGGGTCATTGTTGGGACCAATCTTATTTAATATTTTCATTAATGGCCTTGGCACAAAAAGTCAGAGTGTGTTAATGAAGTTTGCTGTTGATACAAAGTTGGGAGGCATCATCAATACAGAGGATAACAATGTATATGAAGAATTGGGTGATCTTGAGGACTGGAGTAATAGAAATGGGATTAAATTCAATAGCACAAAGTGCAAGGGACTAATAAGAAAAATGTATGGTATAAACTGGGGGCTCATTAGTTGGAAACTACAGAAGAGAAGAGAGACCTGGGTATGCGGGTCGATCCTAGGATGACTTCAAACCACCAATGTGACACAGCTGAGAAAAAGGGAAATGCAATCCTAGGAGGTATCAAGTGAGGCATTTCCAGTAGAGAAAGAGAAATATTAATGCAACTGTACAAGGCACTGGTCAGACCTTATTTGGAATAGTGTGTACAATTCTGGGCACCCATATTCCAGAAACTGGACCAGGTACAGAGAAGAGCTGCTAGGATGATCAGGGGGATAGAGAGTCCATCTTACAAGAGGAGACTGGGAGAGGTCGGCTTGTTTAGCCTAGCAGAATGAAGGCTGAGGGGGATCTGATTGCTTTCTATAAATACATCAGCGGTTAACACCAGGGAGGGTGAAGAGCTATTGAAGCTCAAGGACAATGTTGGCACAAGAACAGATGGGGATAAACTGGCCATGAATAAATTTAGTCTGGAAATGAGAATAAGGTTTCTAACCATCAGAGGGGTGAGGTTCTAGAACAGCCTCCCAATAGGAGGAATGGGGGCAAACCCCCTAATCAGTATTAAGCTTGATATGTGTATGAAGGGGATTATATGACAGGGTTGCCTGCTGGACATGATGGCCCAGGAGGTCCCTTTCAGTCCTATGTCTTTGTGTTCCTATGAGTTCACTTTTCCCTTTGGCCAAAAATAGCCTAAACTTGTCAACCTTCTGCACACTCCGCAAGGGCAAGCTATTTTCAGGGAGTTTTCGGGAGGTGTGTGAGGTCTGTGGGTTGGTATTGTTACTTCCTATTGGCACGAGCAGTTAGACAATATTTGGGATCTTGCAGGATTTTAATTAGATGGTAGGAGTCGGGTATTTCTCTGATGCAATTCTGTTTATTTACAAAGAATAAACACAAAGTCCTTTTCCCCTGAACACAGTAGGGTTAAACGGCAGAAGACAGTTTCTTTGCTCACAATTCCAAGTCTGCGTTTGCAGCCAGCACTCTCCCAAAAAGCTGTTTCTTTTGGCTTTCTCTCAGGTCCATGCTACCAGTGCTTCTCTTGTTGTCTCCCAGGCCCGGAGCGGAGTCTAGCTGCCCCAGCTTCTCGACCCCAGTCCTGCCTGCCCCCCACCAGGATGGAACCGGGCAGCCTTGTCAATTCAATGGACAAGACAGTCCAGCTGGGAGCGGGGGGGAGGAGGGAGAAGCCACCCAGGCCTTCTCACATCCCTGTTCCCCACCAGATGCAGGCGAGGGAAGCCGCCCAAGGACTAGACTGAATAAAAAGCCTGGGGAGGGGCTGGGCCATGTGAACACAAACACAAGGACTAGGATTAATTGGTGGAGCTTTGTGTGTCTGTGGGACAGTGGGAGAAGCAGTCAGAAGCAAGCAGAAAGCTTGGAAACAGCAGGGCCAGTGTTAGACTCACTGGGCCCCCACTGAACCTTCCTTACCTGCTCACACATTGGATTTCTGCAATGTTTCTGAAGCCAAAGCCCTAGGGTGACCAGATGTCCCGATTTTATAGGGACAGTCCCGATTCTGGGTTTTTTTTCTTATATAGGCTCCTATTACACCCTACCCCCCGTCCCGATTTTTCACACTTGCTGTCTGGTCACCCTACCGAAGCCCGAGCCCCACAGTATGGGGCCCCCCTGTAGCATGGGGCCCAGGCAATTGCAGGGAACTGGGAGCCAGGGTGGGGGCGCAGCCTGCTGGAAGCACAGGAGCCTGTGGTGTAGCCAGGCTCCCGGCAGGGAGCTGCAGCAGAGCTGGGAGACCAGTCTCTCAGCTCCCCCTCTTAGGTCAGCGGAAGCGCTCCTGGTGAGGACACGCACCATCCAACCCAAGGAGGGCAATGTGGACATTAGTCACCACAGTATTTAATGTGGTGGCTGTAAATCAATCTAACATAGGTCAACTTATCTTTGTAGTGTAGACATAGACTGATTGTAATCATCAAAGGGCCTCCCAATGAGAGGAGTCTCTCACATGGGGCAGGCACACTCAGGGGCTACATGCTCAGAAGCAGAGCCATCTTGTGATGTAAATAATGTTGTGGTTTAAACTTTATATCCCTGGTCTCTCTCTGGGTTCCTGAAGTGCAGAGGCTGCAGCATACTCAAGATACTGTTGGCTACTTGACCATGCTAGAAAGCATGACAGGGTGATGTCCCCCCCTGTGCAGAGGGGTCTGTGCACAGCCCGGGCACTGCTTATGACGCACTAAGTTCTATTCTGAGGTCTGAAGTGGTCCTCTGCCCAGGAAGCATAACTCCAAATCTAACCATCCATCCTTCCAAAACTTCGGGAAGGGGCAGAGTAATAAACCAGTCTGGAGTTTGACACCCAAACTATTTTAAGATACAACATTCCACAACAAAAGTAAGAAACTGCTCAATATATATCCTATCTCCTAAGCACCCTCTCCAGTCACCTTCAGGCTTTCCAAAACCAGTCTCTGCAGGCAGGACAATGGAGATAATACATGTCAAGGAAAATGGATTTGTTCTGACGGATTTGGTTTTCATAGAGTAACATGGGCTGTTCCAGACTGGATTAGTGCCAGTGAAGACAAGCAGCTTATGTTTGATGCGACAGAGGAGGGGGAGCCAGTGGAGGGATGTAACGAGAGTGGTGACTTGTCAAAGCAACAGGCCAAGAGAAGGATCTTTGCTGCAGCAGTCACAGTGGATCTGAGCGGGTTAAGATGATATTTCTCAAGGCCAGAGGGATCAGAGCCTGGATGACAAGATTAGGCTAGAGAATGGCATGTACATCAGTAAACTCCAGCGATACAGTATCACAACTGTAATTATATTTAAAGGTTGTTTCTTTATCTACTTCTAGTAGTTTCAATACTTTATGTGAAGAAAAAGCAAGACGATGAAAGGACTCGCTCACCCCAATGGAGATGATGAGCATCATCAGGGCACAGAATCTTTTGCTTAGCAGCTACCGTGCAGCACCTCTTGATCATTCTATTGATTGCTGGAAAGTTTCCCTATTAGTTATAGAAAAAAATGGATTTTAAGACAATCAGCTAAAGAAGAGCTATTTGAAATTGCTTCTTTTCTAATGTGATTTTTAATAAAGTTCATTTCTACTGAGCTACCTCGGATCAGACCCTTTTTATTATTAACCTAACAATTCAGGACATTTTATTTTATATACATCTTTCGTATGCAGAGAGATTGAAAAGTCTAAAATCTTGGAGTGGAAATGAATTAAAAGGGGCATGGTAAATGTATACAAAACAAGGAATGGGATGGAGAAAATAGACCAGGAGCTTCTGTTCTCCCCACCTCACAACACAGGAACAAAGGGACAGTCAAAGAAACTGAAATGAGGCAAATTCAAAAAACTGATAAAAGGAAACACTTTTTCACACAACACATAATTAGCCCATGGAACTCATTTCCACAAGATATCAATGAGCCCAAGAGCTCAGCAGGATTCAAGAAAGAATTGGACATGTATGTGACAATGAGAACATCATTCTAGAGTTAGGATAGTCAAGGTAAAAAATAAAGAAGAGTTTGGACAGGGATCTAACCTTCCTGTTTCAAGGTCAGAAGGGAACGTCCCTCATAGACCATCACTGCACCATTCTTACACCTTCCTCTGCAGCATCTGGTGCTGGCCACTGCTGGAGACAGGATATTTGGCTGGATGGCCTAGGCTCTGATCCCATCTGGATTCACATTCCATCTGCTTGAAGTCAAAGCAGGCTTCTCTCCTGAGCAGTTTCTGGAAGGAGTTCATACCATTTTCTTATTTTATCAAACAGTCTATTGTCTTTTCTGGGTGGAATCTTCACTGCCTGAGATTGGAGCCAGAAGGAATGGGAAGAGGTTCCATTCTGGAGAGATCAGGCCTCTTACTTTTCAAGTGACCCCTGATGTAGGTTGTTGGTGGAGCTTGGGACCCCCGTGACATTTGTTTATCCAAATAGTTTTGCTCAGTGGGCTATTCATAGGTTGCTCCTTCACCACATGGGTTATGGCCCCAATCCTGCTGATGCTTACACACATATTTAACTTTATGTGCAATAACAGCCCCACTGCACTCACTGAGACAGCTCATATGCATAAAGTCCCTCAGGTGTGTAAGTGTTTGTAGGGTTAGGGCTCAGGGTGTCAGACAGCATTCACTGGATCTAAAACAAGATGTGGAGTCTGTGACACCCTGGCATCCCCATATTCACCACTGTCATATGAGTATGGTATGTTTTGTACAAAATATACCTTGTGAGGTATCAGTCTAAAAGTCTTGATCTGCTAAATATTAATATCTTGTTGGATTTTATGTGCTATCATTGTAGGTGAAGTTATGAAATCTTCCTATATGCAAGTTACTAAAGCAGGGGTGGGCAAACTTTTTAGCCCGAGGGCCACATCTGAGTGGGGAAATTACATGCAGGGCAGGGGCAGGGGGTTGGGCTGCAGGAGGGAGTGTGGGATGTGGGAGGGGGTATGGGATGCAGGAAGGGGCTCAGGGCAAGGGGTTGGGGTGGAGGAAGAGTGCAGGTTGTACGAGGGGGCTCAGGGAAGAGGGTTGGGGTGCAGGAGGGGGTATGGAATGCAGGAGGGGGTGGGGTGCAGGAGGCGTGCAGGGTGTGGCAGGGAGCTCAGGGCATGGAGTTGGGGTGCGGGGTGCAGGAGGGGTTTGGGCTCCAGCCCGGAGCCACTTACCTGGAGCGGCTCCAGGAAAGCAGCAGCGCACACTGGGGCCAGGGCAGGCTCCCTTCCTGCCTGCCCCAGCCCCGGCCCCACGCCGCTTCCGGAAGCGGCCGGCACCATGTCCCTGTGGCCCCTAGGGGAGGGAGTGGGGCAGAGAGCTCCATGCGCTTCCCTTGCCTGTAGGTACCTCCCCCAAAGCTCCCATTGGATGCAGTTCCCCATTCCCGGCCAATGGGAGCTTTGGGGGAGGTACCCACAGGCAAGAGCAGCGCGCGGAGCCTTCTGCCCCCCACCCCAGGCCTGCAGGGATGTGGTGCCGGCTGCTTCTGGGAGCGGTGCGGGGCCTGCGGCGCCACAGGGGTGTCAATCCCACGGGCTGGATTCAAAGCCCTGAGGGGCCGGATCCAGCCTGCGGGCCGTAGTTTGCCCACCCCTGGACTAAAATATGTTGTGAAGTTGGTAACACCCACAACTAGCCTTTCAGGTACAACAATGGAGTAGCCAGACAGTGTTAATTGCTGTCATCAGCACCCATCCAGGGAAGAATCCACTAGCACAAGGAGTCTGTATAAGGAAGTTTCCTTAGAGGGAGAATGTAGGCAACGGACGGTATAATTCTGGGTTCTTCTTCAAGTGCTGTCCCTGTGGATGCTCCACTTTAGGTGTTTGTGCGCCCTGCATTTGTAGTCAGAGACTTTTAGTAGCAGTGCCCGGTTGGGTCGCACATGCGTGGTCCCTGTCTCGCGCTGCTGCAGGCAGTTAACCGACGCTGTGCGACCAACCCCCACTCAGTTCCTTCTCTACCGCCCTTGGCGACGAGTCAGAGCAATCAGCAGCGCCTTGCTACTTTGTAGTTAATTAGTTACAGTCAGTTACTTAGTTTCCTTATTAGCAACTACTTAGCTTGTTTACCTTTCCTTTTCTCCTTGCTTAAAAAAAAACCCCTCACGACCAGGAACTTCAGAAAAACAGCCATTTTGAGGGCAAAAGCCCCCCCACGTGCCCCAATGGGAATACCCAGTTTCCCGGGCTCTCAGCGCCTTGCCACCAGGCTCGGAGTGCCTGTCCCTGACAGCCATGGTCAGTGTGTTTACTGCCTGTGTGTTAATGCCTCCAATGCAGGCACTAACAAAGTGTTGCATTGCCTCAGGCTCACAGAAAGGCAGAGAATGGAGAAGTCTCTCGTACCTGCGTCAGGGCATGAGGCTTGGGACCCCCCCTCACTTCGCCAGCCTTGGCTTCGGACAGGAGTGCTTTCTCCAACCCCCCATCGGACTGCCCCACCGGGCGTCACTCGAGGAAGCACCTGGGTCCCCACCACAGGAATATATATATAAACCACAGCCATCCTGCGGATAATAATAGCACCGGCTGTGCTGTCAGTGCTGGGAACTCGGATGTCTGAGAGCTCTGGCACCGCTGCAGACAGAGACTTCGGGGAACGGCTCGGGCACAGGCCCTGAGGGGAGGTTGGAGCCCCGTGCCTCCACGCCACAATCTACAGCCGCTCCACCGGTAGGCATCCAGTGCCGGCACAGCCTGTCCTCTCAGCACCGGGAGCCGAGGTGATGGAAAACCCCGGCACCGCTAGAGCCAGAGACTCTACAGGAGCAGGATCTGATGCAGGCACTAAGGGGAAATCAAACCCCCGTGCCTCTGCACCGTGATGTACATTCATTCCATGGGCAGGCATCCAATACCGGCATAGGCTGTGCTGTCAGCACCGGGACCCGAAGTAGCAGAAATTCCCAGCACCGCCGGCACCGCTAGAGCCAGAGACTCTACAAGAGCCGGCTCTGACACAGGCACTAAGGGGAAACCAAAACCCGGTGCCGCTGCACTGCGATCTACAAATGGTGGCGTGGCGCTGCTACAAAAGGCAGCTTCTTCAAAGGTGCACCTGACATGCACAGAGGCGCAGCCACAGCACCACCTTCTCCTCCGCAGCCCTGGCACTGACAAGGAGGCAGCCCCAGGGGCCAATCAAACCAGAACAGCAGCAGTTCCTCAGACAGAGGTTCTGGTATTCGGCTCTGCCCCTGATCACTCTATCCGTGGGACCGATACGAGAATGATACCCTGGGCACCAAGTCTCCCTGCGTCCCCAACATCACTCACTGTCTCGCTCCTTATTTGAACGAGGAGGATGAGAAAGAACAGGGAGCTATTCCCCCATTGGCTCC
This sequence comes from Terrapene triunguis, assembly GCF_002925995.2. Classification (NCBI taxonomy): domain Eukaryota; kingdom Metazoa; phylum Chordata; order Testudines; family Emydidae; genus Terrapene; species Terrapene triunguis. Next base: position 214,698 of record NW_020695425.1, read on the forward strand.
TATCCATCAGGAGTCAGTCAATCCAGGAGTCTCTCCTGGGGCATATTATGCTGCCCTGGGTACTTATAGTGGTATGGGGACCCCCTATGCCGCTCCCATCCCAATGGTCATACTGGACTCCATGGGTCATATGCCCCACACAAGAGGGACTGCCCACCACGGCCAGACCTGGCACACAGTATTTCCCCACAGCTTCTGTACCAGCACCCTCAGTGGTACTGGAGAAGAGGAGAAAGAACCTCTGTGACCATCACCTACCCACTTGTCATCATTGTCCACAGAGGACACCTTTATGCCTCCTCCCCCTAATGTAGGGGGTGATTTCAAACTGTTCCATGGCTTATTTGAGAGGGTGGCCCTCTCTGAACATCTCCCTTGAGGAGGTCCCCGTGATACAGAATGGGCTAGTGGACTTTTTGCATACATCCGCTTCAGTTTTTTTTAAATTTGCCCTTCACATGAATGAGGCACTGATGGACCCTGTAAGGGTCATTCTGTGGACCCCTGCAGCTGCCCCTCCAGCCGGCAGGAGGTCCAACAGGAGGTGTGTACCAACAAAGGGCATGAACTTACTGATAGACGCAGTCCAGCAATGTGGCATGCAACAACAGCCCTGAAACACAACTCATGATAAGGACTGGAAAAGACTTGATCAGTTTTGGCAATAAAACTTACTCCTTGGCTACACCTCACCTCCACATAGCCAGCTACACGACATTACTAACAAAATACAACTATACAAACTACACAAAAATGTCAGAATTGATTAATTTTATTGCCAAGGACAAGGGAGAACAATTCACAGCACTTGATTCTGAGGACAGGGCTGCAACATCTGTGTAGACGGTTGGTTGTAATGAGAAGCGCCTCATGGCTCTATCTTTCTGGCTTCCCCGAAGAGATGCAATTCATGGTGGAAGATTTGCCAGCCCAAATTATTTGCCAAAAAGGCAGATGCCTTACTCCATTCACTCACGGACTCACGACTGACTCTCTGATCCTTGGGAACCTTCCAAACCAAAGAGGAAACAGAGGAATTACTTTACATCCCAATGATACCACCGGCCAATGTATTCAAACAACAACAGTGGTGATTTGACTCACAGGGTCGCAGACACAGGCCCTGAGGGGACAACAATCTACTTCTCAAGTTGCTGCATCCCAACCATCAACCTCCCCAAACAAGAACTCTGGTGGATGAAGACCAATGCTCGACCTCTGATAATTCAACAAGTTTGTCAGAAACACAGCGATTCAAGATGGTCACACTATACACTATAAGTGACTGCCTGCTAAAAGCGTCAACCCAGCAGGCAGCACCGAAGCCACCGAAGAGGTGGTAACCCTCTTCACGAATCTGGGCTTCCAAATAAATACCAACCAGCCCACTCTAACAACAGTGCAACAGCTGCACTTCATTGGGGCCCACCTCAACTCTATTGAGGCCATAGCCTCACTGCTGAGACAATGTTCTCTCACTCTCAGCAGCATCATATCCATTGCGCAAAATAGCCCACAGGTATCTGCCAGGACTTTCCCCCAACTCCTTGACCACATGGCAGCCACAACGTTTGCTGTCAGACACACTCAATTAAACATCCATTGCCCACAAGGAAGGCTACGTATCAACTTGGTTCCACACAGGCACAGCATAAATAAGCACCCCACAATATCAGGAAAAATAAAGGACCCCCTTCTCTGGTGGGCAAAACCAACCAACGTATGCATGGGGGCACCCTTCATTCAGACCACAAATGCCTCACTCCTGGGATGCGGAGCACACCTGCACCCACATTCTATATAGGGCCACGGTCCCCTGAGGAATCCCTTCAACATATAAACCTATTGGAACTTCAAGCTGTCCGCAACGCTTGCTCCCAATTCCTGCCACTCATCAAGGACAAGGTTATTTGAAGCCTTAGCTTGTATGTATTATATATACAGACAAGGGGGAGCACACTCACAGTACCTCTGTGTGCAAGCCATAAAACCCTGATGATGGTGCATCAGACACAATAGCCACACCACCACAGCAGATACCCTCAGCAGACAAATTTCTCAAGACCACGAAGGGAGCTCGACAACACAGTACTCCTGCATGTATTTCAACACTGGGGGTTCCCCACAGTAGACCTTTTATTAACTGCACAAAATACCAAACAGCCTCATTTTTGTTCTGGTGTAGGTCTCTGTGTGCAGCCGTTAGGCGATGCATTCCTCCTCGAGTGGAACGCTCCCCTTCTCTATGCCTTCCCTCCTATTCCTCTCTTGAACCAAGTGATCCACAAGATCAGGCTGGATGGACCACAGTAATTCTACTATCATGGTCTCGCCAAACCATGGTATCCTTACCCCCTCAGCATGACCGTGAGTCCATGAATCACACTCCCACTTCTGTCTCACCCGCTGTCCCAGGACTCAGGCCATGTCCTGCATCCACTGAAACTCCATCTCAGAGCATGGCTTCTCCAGGGGTCACGGAACCTGAGCTGACCTGTTCAGATGAGGTACAAAATATAGTTACACAGTTGAACAGAAATGAACTGTCGCCCATACACCCTGAAGGGGAGACGAGTTAAGGCCTGGTGCCAACTAAAATGGATTACTTCCATCCCAGGGACATTACCCTCTATACTGCGTTACCTATTAGAACTCAAATGGTTAGACCTATCCATGAGCTCAATAAAAGTCCATCTACCTACCATCACAACATTCCACCCCAAGGTGGATTGCCATCCCGTCTTTACCCATCTACTGACCCAATGTTTCCTCAGAGGACTCAATAATGCCTACCCTGAACTACGTGAGCCTACTACACCATGGGACCTGAACCTGGTCCTTCGGATCATCATCTCTTCCCCATTTGAACCCAGGACGACATAATCACTGCTACACTGTTCTATGAAAGTAGCATTCCTTGTGGCAATGACATCTGTCAGACGTGTGGGAGCACTGTGGGCTTTCATGGCGGAACCCCCATACATGGTCGTCTTTGAGGATAAAGCCTCCCTAAAACCACACCCCTAAACCCCACACAGCTAGAACACATTACACACTTCATAATCTTGATGTTCAGAGAGCATTGGCTTCTTACATAGACAGGACTAAACCATCCCATAAATCACCCAGACTGTTTCTATCCATCACTGAATGCTCCGAAAGGAGCACCATCTCTAAACAAAGACTTTCCACGTAGATCCATAATCACACAAAACTCTGCTATCATCAGTGCGACTGCTGATCCCTCATGGGGATTCGCTCACATCCCGCTAGAGCCTTATCAGCCTCCATGGCTTCCCTGCACAATGTACCTATCACGGACGTTTGTAGTGTTGCTGCCTGGGCCTCAGCCCAGATCTTTAGACAGAACTATGCCTTAGAGCAACAGGCAACATCTGATACCTCCTTCGGATGCTCTCTACTATCGGAGGTCACGACTTCAACTCCGAAGCCCCTCTTTCCATCAGAGGGCATGCTCTGAAGTCACCTAAAGTGGAGCACCCACAGGGATGGCACTCGAAGAAGAGGTCACTCACCTTGTGCAGTAATTGAGGTTCTTCAAGATGTGTGCCCCTGTGGTTGCTCCACTACCCACCCTCCTCCCCTTTACTTTGGAGTTTCCTTATTAGTCTCTGTAGTAGAGAAGGAACTGAGTGGGGGTTGGTGGCACAGCATCGGTTAACTGCCTGCAGCAGTGCAAAGCAGGGACCACACGTGTGCAACCCAACTGGGCACTGCTACTAAAATCTCCAACTATGAGTGCAGGGGCACACGGACACCTAAAGTGGAGCACCCACAGGGACACACATCTCGAAGAACCTCAGTTACTGCACAAGGTGAGTAACCCTCTCTTTATACTCTAATAGGGTTGCAGGGCTGGGAAACTTGGAAATTGGCTGATGCTTCCAGTGTTGATCCATGAGTGGCTTAAGTAAAGCACGCAAGTAACCTGGGTGTGTGGTGCCATCGGCTGTTGTATAGGGTGATAAAAGGGCCTGGAGAGGCTGGCTGAGTTACTAGCAGGGCAGGCAGAGAGGCCAACCTAGCTGAATAGTCAGGGGGCACGGCGGTTCCAACAGCTTCCAGGCTTCACCCCAGGGGTACAACCCATCACAGAGTCATTTTTTCAACTCTCACCCATCCAAGGGTTTTCTTTAGCTTTTCCCCCTCATCCTGTTTGTTTGTTTGAGTCTGTTCTTCCCCATCCAGTATTGACAACCCCAAGTGTTCAAAAATCATGAGTCAAGACCCCAAATCACAAGATTGACTTAAAAATGAGATTTTTAAAAATAATAAATGTTGTGCTTGGTTGGTTTTTTGTTTTTTTAATATTTTGAGTCTCCAAGCATTTTTCCTCAACCATGAGGGCTGGAAATTGACTTTTTTTAAAATGGAAAGCTGACATTCTCACATCACAGGAGCTGGCACTTTAGGGAAATCTCCAAATATCATGGGAGTTGTGATAAAAATCACAATAATATACACATACATGCCAGGCCTTGCTACAGATACCCTGCTGCTCTGACTAGTTTCTGACATCTTCTAAACCTAAATCACAGTAAACACTATCATTGGGCCCTTAAAGGGACACAACCCTAATCCTATATATTATAGTTGGAAACGCTGTTGATTTTGAACATCTATTTCTCTTAAAAAAGCTCCTTTCCACAGAAATTCTCCTCCAGCCAGAGAGGAATTTGGGGATAAAGTTTGCAGTTAATCAGAAAGGGCATAAACTTTTACAGCAGTGGGAGAAAAAAATCTGTAGTCAAACATTTATAAGTAAAACTGTATGTAGGACAAGTATAAAATTAAAGACTTGAAGTTAGCTTAAGTTTGGTTAAGGAAATATGTATGTGTTGTAAAGAAAGGCCCTGCCTAGCAAGTAGGAGAAGGAAGGCCTTGGAAATAATAAGTGATAAGGCCAGAAGGAATAAAGTAGGGAGGATGTCTGGTTTGAAGAATGAGATAAGGGAAAGATTTTTTTTTTTTAAAAGGCCTCTGACTGATAGGGGTGACAGCAGAGGGTTTTAAATCAAAGAGAATCTGTCTTTAAACGAGTCAACATGGCCCTTTCCGAACCTACACACTAGCATTAAAGCCTGTGTGAACTGCGGTGCAATGGGAAAACTGTTGGACAAGAAGGAGGGGAGGACAGGCCTTGGGAAGAAAGGCGGTTGTAAATCTGGATTCAGACTGGAAATAAGGGTGAATTGTCCCAAATTGGTTTTTAGCTGAAGTCAGTCATTGGCAATGACATCACTTGTTTGTTAAAAGATATTAAAGGTATAACAAAACTCTTAAAGAGCTCATTGCTAATACCTGCCTGACCACATTGAAGCCAACCAACAGGGGTCTGAGCGCCCGTGGGTTTAGCCCATTTGTAAACATTTTGATCGAAGGTTTATAAATGTTTTGTTCCTGTTTGCATGTAGTAAATTGCTAGTGTCCATCTACCCAGGTGCAGGCACCGACCGACATCCCATCTCTCTCCAGGCCGGGATTTTAGCCTGCAGCTGCCTGCAGTGGCACTGTGATCATCTCAGGACCCCAGTCAGGTCCATCTTGGGGGATAGAGAGCCCAGACCCCAGTGCTGGGCCTCCCTCCATTTCCCCAACCAGCTCCAAAACTGCCACTCCCCCAGCCCCTCCTCTGGCCTTTGTCTCTTTCCCAGGCAAGGAGGCCACCTGATCTCTTTGTTCTCCAACACCTTCAGTTGGCACCTTGCAGGGGAGGGGTCCAGGCCATCAGTTGCCAGGAGACAGGGTGTCGGCCATTCTCTGTGCAGACCCCTTCACACCTCTGCCCTTTGTGGCTCTGCAACAATCACACGTCCTTATCCCACCACTTAGATACTTAAGAAATGCATAGGAGAAACTGAGGCACCTACACAGTATTCAGAGAAAACATTAAGAACATTCCCACTTCGTCACAGCATGTTTGAAGCATTTGGCCTCTGGATTTAATAAAGGAATTTATGGTTAAATTAGTGTTTGGTGACTTCCCATAGCAATATTAATAATTTCAAATATTATTAATAATTCCAACACTATCTCAAAATCAGCTTGGCGACAAGCTTAGAATAGATTTTTGGTATTGGTCCTCAAGGAAACCTAGTGCTTAGGGCAGCATTGGAAAGAATCCCATCAAAAACAAATTGAGGGGTACATAACTTTGAAGCATGACCATTAATTTGGAGGTTTTTGACTGACTGAAATCATTCATCATTTATTTCAATATTTAGGGGGGAGATTTTCACAGAAAGTCAATGAGAGTTGGGTGCCCAGCTGCCTTTTGTGCCTTTGAAAATCTCCCATCTAAGAGATACCCACAGTGCAACAGGCATCCATCCACCTCACCAGTTAATGCCACAATTTCATCCATATCAGAAGAATAAAAAATAACCTGCCATTGCACTTCACTCTTTCTACTGTGCTATATTGTTTGTTTCGTAAGATTAAAAAAAAAAGGAGCATTTCATTTCATTAAATCAAACCAACAAACCAGGTCTCTGCATAGTTCATAAATACTTGACTGGTGTCAATCAGCATTTAAGCAGAGCTTATGAACTCCCTAATCTTGATATGTCTTGCACAAGGAGTATAGGAACACCACAGGCTCTTCTTGAAAACCCCTTAAATCAAACACTTTTGATTGTGACCTGGAGTGCAGTGACACTGAAAGGAATTTAGGGGTCATAGTGGAAGTTGATTGAACAGGAGCTCCCCATATAAAGCTGTAGCCAAGTGGATGAATGTGATGCTGATGTCTATAGGTGCTGACTTTTGGTTTTTGCCAGTGGGTGCCCCATCCTGGTTCCGCCCCCTTCTCCAAGACCCCGCCCACACCCCACCTATTCCTGTCCCATCCCCTTAGACCCCCCTGAATGACCCTCTCCCCTAAATGCCTCCCACCTGCCACTCACTCCTTTCTGCCCCCTCCTGCCTTAAGGGCGAGGTGCGTGGGGAGGGAGGGGTGGATGGATCCAGGTGAAGGAAATCAATCCTTCCTGACGTGGGGAGGAGGGGATGCTGATCTGGGCGCAGGGTAAGGGGGGAGGGAGATAAACTTCCTCTCTGGGAGGAAAAGCCCCTCAGGCAGGCTTGATCTCGGCGTGGGGGAGGGGGAGACAGCTTTAAGCTGGGCAAGTGTTACTTTCCCAGGCACAACACCATCAACAGCCTCAGGAACAACTCTGACATCATAATAAAAAAGGCTGACAAAGGAGGTGCTGTCGTCATCATGAATAAGTGGGAATATGAACAAGAGGCTGCTAGACAGCTCTCTAACACCACATTCTACAGGCCATTATCCTCTGATCCCACTGAGGGTTACCAAAAGAAACTACACCATCTGCTCAGGAAACTCCCTGAAAAAGCACAGGAACAGATCCGTACAGACACATGCCTAGAACCCTGACCAGAGGTATTCTATTTGCTACCCAAGATCCATAAACCTGGAAATCCTGGATGCCCCATCATCTCAGGCATTGGCACCCTAACAGCAGGATTGTTTGGCTACGTGGACTCTCTCCTCAGGCCCTATGCTACCAGCACTCCCAGCTATCTTCGAGACACCACTGACTTCCTGAGGAAACTACAATCCATCGGTGATCTTCCAGAAAACACCATCCTGGACACTATGGATGTAGAAGCCCTCTACACCAACATTCCACACAAAGATGGACTACAAGCCATCAGGAACAGTATCCCCGATAATATCACGACAAACCTGGTGGCTGAACTTTGTGATTTTGTCCCCATCCATAACTATTTCACATTTGGGGACAATATATACCTTCAAGTCAGCGGCACTGCTATGGGTACCCGCATGGTCCCACAGTATGCCAACATTTTTATGGCTGACTTAGAACAACGCTTCCTTAGCTCTCGTCCCCTAACGCCCCTACTCTACTTGTGCTACATTGATGACATCTTCATCATCTGGACCCATGGAAAAGAAGCCCTTGAGGAATTCCACCATGATTTCAACAATTTCCATCCCACCATCAACCTCAGCCTAGAACAATCCACACAAGCGGTCCATTTCCTTGACACTATTGTGCAAATAAGCGATGGTCATATAAACACCACCCTATACCGGAAACCTACTGACGGCTATACTTACTACATGCCTCCAGCTTCCATCCAGGACACACCACACGATCCATTGTCTACAGCCAAGCTCTAAGATACAACTGCATTTGCTCCAATCCCTCAGACAGAGACAAACACCTACAAGATCTCTATCAAGCATTCTTAAAACTACAATACCCAGGGCCGGCTCCAGTGGTTTTGCCGCCCCAAGCAGCAGGAAAAAAAAAAAAAGCTGCGATCGCGATCGGTGGCGGCAATTCGGCGGCAGGTCCTTCGCTCCGAGCAGGAGTGAGGGACCCACCACCAAATTGCCGTCAAAGAGCCGGACCTGCCACCCCTCTCTGTTGGCCGCCCCAAAGCACTGGCTTGCTAAGCTGGTGCCTGGAGACGGCCCTGACAATACCCACCTGCTGAAGTGAAAAAACAGATTGACAGAGCCAGAAGAGTACCCAGAAGTCACCTACTACAAGACAGGTGCAAGAAAGAAAATAACAGAACGCCACTAGCCATTACCTTCAGCCCCCAACTAAAACCTCCCCAGCGCATCATCAAAGATCTACAACCTATCCTGAAAGATGATCCCTCACTCTCACAGATCTTGGGAGACAGACCTGTCCTCGCTTACAGACAGCCTCCCAACCTTAAGCAAATACTCACCAGCAACCACACACCACAGAACAAAAACACTATCCCAGGAACCTATCCTTGCAACAAAGCCCGATGGCAACTCTGTCCACATATCTATTCTAGTGACACCACCATAGGACCTAAACACACCAGCCACACCATCAGGGACTCATTCACCTGCACATCTACCAATGTGATATATGCCATCATGTGCCAGCAATGCCCCTCTGCCATGTACATTGGCCAGTCTCTATGCAAAAGAATAAATGGACACAAATCTGACATCAGCAATCATAACATTCAAAAACCAGTAGGAGAACACTTCAACCTCTCTGGCCATTCAGTAACAGATTTAAAGGTGGCAATTTTGCAACAGAAAAGCTTCAAAAACAGACTCCAACGAGAAACTGCTGAACTTGAATTAATATACAAACTAGATACAATCAATTTAGGCTTAAATAGAGACTGGGAATGGCTGAGCCATTACACACATTGAATCTATTTCCCCATGTTAAGTATCCTCACACCTTCTTGTCAAACTGTCTTAAATGAGCTATCTTGATTATCACTACAAACGTTTTTATTTCTCCTGCTGACAATAGCTCATCTTAATTAATTAGCCTCTTAGAGTTGGTTGGGCAACTCCCACCTTTTCATGTTCTCTGTATGTATAAATATCTCCTCACTATATGTTCCATTCTATGCATCCGATGAAGTGGGCTGTAGCCCATTGAAGCTTATGCTCAAATACATTTGTTAGTCTCTAAGGTGTCACAAGTACTCCTGTTCTTTTTTTTGGTGTAGTGTAGGATTGTGCTCTCTTAGAAATGTGCTACTTATGGTGTACTGAGCATGGTCCGTTCATCTGCTGAAGCCACTGCCCTTCACCCTGCCCTTATTACCCATAAGATTCTGCGGACTGCTTTTGACATGGTTTAGAATGGGGCAAAGGGGGTGAATCACAGCAGGGGGGTGGCCAGGGTCTGAGCAGGGGGTGGAAATTGACTGGTCGGGGGGTCAAGCAGCTGGAGGCAGCATTAGGAGAGGGGCTGAGGGGCAAAATCAGGGACTGGGGGGGAGGAGCAGGAGTTAAGCCCAGGAATGAGGCACTGGCAGAGGGTATCAGAGGGCAAAACCCAGCACAGGCAGGGCAGAGGGGGTCACAGTTACCCCAGTGGGACTGAGACACCCGTGTTTGCCAAAATGGTGGGGGGCAGAGGGGCTTTTTTATTTCCCCCTCTCACAGACAGCACCTCTCAGCATGGGCTTCCCAGGGCTTGGTTCTTAAAGGCTCAGGCATCCCAATGCCTAGTCAGCTCCTCTTTGTCTGATCTAAACTACTGAGGCTATGTCTACATGACAAAGTTCAAAACGCTGCTGCGGGTGCCAGTGCTTCTGGTAATCCACCTCAATGAGGAGATTAGCTCCAAGCATGGGGAGCCGAGCCTCTTCCACACTAGCACTTTAAAGCGCTCAAACTTGCTGCGCTCGGGTGGGGGGGGGGGAGATTTTTCACACCCTGGTGCCAGCAAGTTAGAGCGCTTTAACTTGCCAGCGTAGATAATCCCGAGACTTAATTCAGTGAAACATTTTACATAGATCCCCTCAGAAACAAAGAATCCCTTATCATTGTATCTGATTGCAGAGAGTCTCATAGCAGTTTCCCAAGTTATCTTATCTGCTGCTGGGATTCCCTGAATTCCCTGAATATTTAATTCTAATTTTTTCTTCTCATTTTTGGAGCAGATGTTTATTCTGTTGGATCATCTAACTTCCACTCTGAGTGAATTTCTGACCCACTGTCAAAACTTTATTTTGAGTCAATCCACCAATGGGGATTGCATTTTTGCAACTGTTATTTTGCCTCTCAGTCTAGCCCTTAGTGTTTTTCCACATGCCATTGTGTACAACTTGATTCTCAAATATTCAATAAAGGCCATATACTATAACGTCTTTCTCCCCGGAAAAAATCTATTGTAATTTTTGCAGAAAATTAGAACTGCCATCATGGGTCAAACCAATAGTCTGCCTAATCTAGTATCTTGTCTTCTGACAGCGGCCAATGCCAGGTGCTTCTAAGGGAATGATCAGATTCAGGGCTTGGCCACACTTGCACGTTATAGCACAATAAAGCCACCCAGAGTGCTCTACCTCACTACCCATCCACACTGGCAAGGCACATAGAGCACTCTGACTCCGTGTCTGGAGCGCTCTTGGTAATCCACCTCCGCGAGAGGAATAACGTTTGATGTGCTCACGCTGGAGAGCTGCTGTGCCAGAGTGGACACCTAATGTGCTCTGATTGGCCTCCAGAAGTGTCCCACAATGCCTATTCTAGCCACCCTGGTGATCAGTTTGAACTCTACTACCCTGCCCTCAGGTGACCAACCGTCAGACCCGTGCACCAAGGCCCAGGGAATCTGACTGCAGGCATGTCAGCAAACCCAGCTAGAGAGGTGGCTCAGCAGGGGAGGATGCCTAGGGGACAGAGCAGCCCCGCACTCCCTAGGGCAGGACCCAGGGTGGGGTGCATGTGTGAAGAGGATGCTAAATCCCTGCCCAGAAGGTTGCTGTGGAGCCTGCTGGGTCAGGGCATGAACAGGCTGGAAATTGCTTCTCCCCCACACACACTTCAGAGCTTAGCTGAGGGGCGGAGAGGCCTCCATGTGCTGGCGTTGTGCGAGGCGTTGGCACATGAAGGGCTTGTCTCTTTCTGGTCAGCACCTTGGGCCAGAGAGTCTTGGGCTTTCACGGGGAGCCGGCCCAGCCAGAGGCAGTGGGGGAAAGAAGGAGCTTGCCGGCCAGGTTGTTGGTGAGCTCAGCGCTCTGATCGGGAGCTGGTTCTCCACACAGTGTTGGTGGGGGTGGGAATATGGAGGAGCAGCAGGTCTGGTGGTGTGTGAAGGGGCAAAGCAGGGAGAGGACAGCAACAGGGGGAGTGCGTAAAGGGCTGATGGGTGGGCAGCTGCATGTAACCAACCGCTGCCTAGCACCTGCCTGCACTCACCAGCCTCCGCAGCTCGCAGCCAGTGCCAGCCGTAAATGGGATGGGGGGTGGGACCCAGCTGGACAAGAGCCAGTATGCAGCGGGGGCTGCGCTGACAGACTAGCAGGGGGGGCAGTCAGACCTTCACGCTGCAGCTTTGCCCCTTGTACACCAGCTTTGTACACCCACTCCATCGTTGGCCACTTGACCCCCACACTCACCACTGGTGGGCAGGCGGCTGGTGAGCAGGGATCCAGCCAGCAGCAGGACCCGCCAGTACTGATGGGGGGAAGACAGAAAATATGGGACAATTTGCCCATTTTTAAGAAAAAGTTGGGACACCTGTGGGAGGGCTTAAATATGGGACTGTCCTTTTAAAAATGTGACGTCTGGTCACCTACACATGATAATTGTTGTCGGGGATTTCTCTTATCCCGGACAGCTCAGGTTTCGTTGTCCGACCGCAAAGAGACAGGCAACGACCAGCAAAGATCCAACTATCAAGCTCTTTATTGTAGGCATGCAATACAATAGAGAACTGTAGTCCGTCTCCATAGAACCAGCCCCCCAGCCCCTTCTGCAGATGCAAACTGTCTTTATTAGCCACTTCGCCGTGTCATCACTGTATTTTCCCAGCTATATTTTCCCAGCATACAAGAGAGGAACAAAGAACAACTGTTACGTTTTGATAAGCTTCATGGTTAGACAAAGAAATACAAGTTACTTCAAAAAGCGTCTGCAAGCATTTTTCCCAGCGTCCGCAAGCATTCTCTTATCTAGCAAGGTCAAGCAACCAAGTGCCTGACTGTTTCAGCTAGTATATCTTTTCAGTAGGCCTCACTGGTTGCTAAGCAGAACAGGCCATCAAGGCAAACTCATCATTGTGAAGCAGGTACACACACATCCATTTTCCCCTGAGTCTAACACAATAGCTCTTTTCTGTCATCACATAAAGCACAAGAAAGTACAGATCAGTTAGAAAACAATAAACATCCTAAGATGCCCATCATTAGCTCACCCTTCCCTTGGGGGTATTGGGTGTGTTCAGAAAACAGGCAGAGTCCAGCTTTATGAAGCTGTTACATGCTGGGTTCCTTCTCCCTCATAGAGATTTCTTCCCCAGCTTCTGTGACCTTTGTTGTGTATTTGGTTGTCCTGGTAATAGAATCTTCTTGTTGCTATGGGAATTGAGTTAGATTATTAGGGGATAGCCCAGCCTGTTTTGGCTGGTTTTTAGTTAGTTCAGTGTGTGGTAATAAATGGCTGCTTTTAAGGTTTACAGCTCTCTGTGTCTCAAATGATTTCTTCCTAAAACTGTTGCCCCCAAGGATATAACAACTTGGCAATGAGGATGGGATTCATTTGCTATCCCAGCAACAGAAGGAAGTAGAAGTCAAGGTACAAAAAAAAACTTTTTGCTGTTGGAAGGGATTAAGAACTGGTTTGTTTGCACTGACTGTGCAACCTGAAACTAAAATCATGGCTACACTTATGGGGCCGCTGGAACCTTTTGAGGAGACTACAGAGCAATGGCACGTGTATACTGAGCCTTTTGAGCTTTTTGTTATTGCAAATGACATTACAGAAGAGAAGAAGGTGCCAATATTCTTAAGTGTTGTAGGGGCTAAGACCTACTCCCTGCTATGCAGCTTACTACACCCTGGTAAGCCAGAGACTAAATCTTACAGCGATATTGTGGAAATCCTGGGGTCCCATTTTTCTCCAAAACCACTGGTAATTTCTGAAAGATATAGGTTCCACAAAAGAGACCAAAAAGAAGTTGAAACAGTTGTACAATTTGTAGCAATTTTGAAAAAGCTTGTGGAACGCTGTGAATTTAAGGAGATATTAAGTGATGCCCTATGTGACAGGTTATTGTGTGGCCTGCACAGTGAAGCTATACAGAAGTGCCTACTGACAGAGGCTCAGCTTACCTTACAGAAGGCTGTTGATATTGCAGTCTCCATGGAATTGGCTACAAAGGAGGCACAATCCATCGGTGCATCCCCTAGGGTGCATAAGGTGTCACAAGAATCTACCCCCAAAACTGTGGGGAGTCAGGAATGTTACCACTGTGGTAAGCCGGGTCACCAGGCATCAGAATGCTGGTGTAAGGACCTGGTGTGTCAACACTGTGGCAAAAAGGGACACATTGAGTGTGCCTGTAAACAAAAGAAAAAGAGGCCTGTGGTCTGGCCGACCAAAAGGGGAACCCTGCATACCCTAGAGCAGACCCAGGATGACCAAGGAGAAGTGGCAAGAAGTGCCTCATCACAAGAAGTGGCACTCCACGTTTTGTCTTTGGCAGTGGGCTCACATGAATACTGGGTAACCCCGCTGTTGTATGGCAAACCTATATGCATGGAACTGGACACTGGTGCAACCGTCTCGCTGGTCTCCGAGACTGTGTATAAAGAAAAGTTACAGCATCTTCCGCTTAAGGCAACAAAAACACTTCTGAAGACATAAGGGAGAAGCTGTGCCCATGTTGGGCACTACTGATGTTAAGTGGAGCTTAATGGACAGGCTGCTAAATTGCCACTGTTTGTGATGAGAGGTAATTACCCAGCCTTAATGGGTAGGTCTTGGCTTAGGAAGATTCAGCTGAACTGGGCAGAAGTGCACCGAATGACTAAAGAAGAAACCAGTCTGACCCCTATACTAAGGAAACATGCTGCTGTTTTTGGAGAGGATCTGGGCAGTATGAAGGGAATCACTGTGACATTGAACATTAAACCTGACAGTCAACCAAAATATCTGAAAGCCCAAACTGTGCCATATGCCATCAGGCCAAAAGTTGAAGAGGACCTGGAGCGCCTGGTCACCAATGGAGTCCTAATACCAGTTACCCATAGCCCATGGGCCACTCCTATCGTTCCAATAGTGAAGAAAGATGGCTCCCTCCGGATTTGCGGTGATTTTAAAGTCACTGTCAACCTGGTTTCTAGGACTATTGAACTATTATGGAAAGTTCATCTCACAGTTAGTCACACTGCTAAAACCACTTCATGAACTCCTTGGGCAGAACAAGGCCTGGAAGTGGACTGAAGCCTGTGATGTTGCATTTAACAAAGCTAAGGATGCATTGCTAAATTCTGAAGTTCTGATGCACTTTGATTCATCCTTTCCCCTACAGTTGGCCTGCAATGCCTCCCCTTATGGAGTGGGAGCAGTCGTGTTACACATTATGCCTTCCGGAGAAGAGAGACCTATTGCTTTTGCTTCACGCACTCTAAGCAAAGCAGAAACTAACTATGCCCAAATCAAACGTGAGGTATTGGGAATTGTTTTCGGAATTCAGAAGTTTCATCAGTACCTGTTCGGACGGAAGTTTATTCTTCTCACAGACCATCTTTTTTCTGACTTCAATTTTTGGACCCCAAACAGGCATTCCCTCAGTAGCTGCTAGTCATATGCAAGATTGGGCATTGTTGCTTTCTGCGCACGCATACGAAATCCAATATCAGAAATCCACTCTGCTCGGCAATGCGGATGGTCTCTCAAGGCTGACTTTGCCAGTGAAATGTCAAGATATTGCCCAGAAGGAAATCTTTTACTTTGAACCGGTAGAGAATACACCCATCACCGCTACTCAGGTAAAGAAGGCAACTCGCGTTGACCCAGTATTGTCCCAAGTTATGAACCTGGTGATGCATGGAACATCTCGACGAACCTCTCCGGTCTCACCCGACCTTGTTACTGACATGTCCAGGAGGACGGAGTTATCGATCCAATCTGGTTGTTTGTTGTGGGGGAGACGTGTCATTATCCCACCACCACTGAGATCACAGATGTTAAAACAGCTACATTCTGGTCACTGTGGAATAGTGAGCATGAAGGAAATTGCATGAAGCTATTTTTGGTGGCCTAGATTGGACAGTGCTATTGAAGAGAAGGCAAGAGCTTGTATGTCATGTCAGGGTGTGAGGAATGCACCTAGGTGGGCACCCCTACACCCATGGGACTGGCCTGAAAACCCGTGGCAATGTATTCATGTTGACTTTGCTGGCCCCCTTGAAGGAAGCATGTTCTTGGTGGTGGTAGATGCCCATTCTAAATGCCCAGAAGTTTCTATAATTCAGTCCACTACTGCAGAGAGTACTATCCAAAAACTACGGGGAGTCTTTAGTCATTTCAGTCTGCCAGAACAAGTTGTGAGTGACAACAGACTGCAGTTCGACTCTCAGGAGTTTCAAAATTTTATGAAGGCAAATGGGATACACCACATTACTTCAGCACCATATCATCCATCCACCAATGGATTAGCTGAAAGATTTGTGCAGACAATGAAACAAGCTTTGAAATCTGCAAGGGGACAATTATCCATTCAAAAGCATCTGGACACTGTGGGAGAAAAAACGAGTCCTCACTCTGAGGTTGGTTGCAACATGTCAGAGGCAGTTTCATTCAGGACATGCAATTGCAAGGGAAGAACACAGCTGACAGAGAGCATCCCTGCCTCAGTTTCTTCAAAGTACAAGCAATATCACACAAGCATTTATACATTTTAATGGCATGCATTAATTAAAAACATCTGCAGTTTGTTTATGTTATGTCCTGCCCATTCCTGTATTTTCTCACTTCTGTTCTCAAAACATCGCTATCTCAAGGCTGGGTCACGCTGACTCTACTCTGCTGTCTTCCCACCCACTTCTGACATAAGCCCTGCTTCTACAGGTCCCACAATATTAGGCTAAGACTTAGCATGACAGTTGCTCTGTTTCTTACAACTGAGAGGCCTATATTTAAATCCTTTAACCCTGTTTCCACATTCCCCCCTTTTGTGCTGGTCTTTAGCACAAGCAACATTCTTAAATCTCCTATTGCATCATGCCTTGTATTTCTGTTTCTAGCTCAAAATGATCAGGACTAGCCCTATACATCTTAGCTGGATATAACAATAATGCATGATTAGTATGAACATGAAAAGCATTTTTGTTATTACATTTATTACAACAACAACAATAACATATCCCTACACTAAACAAAAGCAATACAAGCATTAATGTCCCCATTGTAATAATATGCTGGGGTTGTTTCACTGCCTTAGTTACATAGCACATCACATCATAATTAGTACACAAAGTAGACACTCTATAGGCTGTATGGAAAGCATGTTTTTCAATTTGATATATATTCTGAAGCACATGGATTTGACCCTGTAAGTCAAAACATTTCTGAACCTCTGGTAAGAGTAAGCACAAATTTTGAAATCGGTCAGATATTAAAGTGGTCCAATTAAAAGAAATCTGATACCTAAGATCTAATTGTAGGGCTTTGTCTGCTGGCCAATAAATAATGTGATTTCCTGTGGCCGTGATGAGATTAAAATGTAAGTTTAGCAAAGAGGTGGCCTTAATGTATACGCAGCTATCATTAGCTTGGAACAGTAACTATCTTGTCAGGGTAGTTCCTTGTCCCATACCTTCCCAACAAACTTTGTTAAACATTGTGACAACTTCCCCTTGTTTCAATTTCCTTACACACTAAAGCTGTGGGGGGGTTCCAAGGGCCAAAATGTCCACTGATTCCCAATTCCAATCCAAATATCAGGTGTTATTCCAGGAGCACTAACAACAAATTGGCTAGGCATACCAGGTGGTCCAATCTCCCAGATGTCACAGTGAATAATCCAGTCCCACATGCATCCTCCCCATGGGCCCGGCAGGATTTGGTATGTGGGAGCCCACACTCCTCCTACTGGCCCATATGCTTGGAAGGAGCACTGCGAGTACTTGCACATCCATCCTGAAAATCTCCAAGTATGTCTCCATGACTACAAATCAGATGGTACTCCTGAAGCACTGATAAGGGCAGTAGGCCATGCCTGATGTTCGAGATCACTCCGAATGGCCATCAACTGGTCATTCAGGAAATCCTGAATCTCTGAACATGCCAAATCCCACTGCAATTCCTTTCCTGCCTCAGTGATTTTTAATACCATCTCTGTCAACAGCTCCTGAGTCATTGAACTAAGGGCAGAAATAACATGTAATTCACCAACTCCAGCTTGCACCTGGGTCAGTTGTGCTCCAGTAATAAGACCAGTGGCCTTTTCTAGTTGCCCTAATTTCTCATCATGTTGTTGGCCCTTAAGGATATTCCAAATTGCTGCTGCATTATTTGCACCATCCCATAAGTGTCCAGCTAAGCCTCTTTTCTTCCTTGTGGAGACCTGTGCCCTTTGCTGTGCTAGCCAAATAGCAGCTCCCTTGGAGCAATTTGGATACATGAAGTGATTTGAAAACTGGATAGGGCAGGGTGAATTTCACAATCCCTAATGTGGCATTAATTATTGTTATTCGATATCCTAGTACATCTCTCTTGGGGATAGCATTATACCACATCTATTGTTTAAATATTCTCAGGTACTTTCAAGAGGCATTAACATTAATAACATAGGAAGGGATATATTGTAATATGGTACAGGTTAAATTATTAGCTACTGGGATCTTTTCAGTACAAGTAAAATTTCCAGTGGCAGAACACACTCTCTGAGTATGAGTCTGATTATTTACTAATTGGGTAACCAAAACAATAAGGACTCCTTCCCCCTGATATACTACAGACCCCTGGAATGGCCATTATATCAACCCCATTATAAAACCTTAATTTCAAATTCTTGAAGCTCATTTGTAGTGATGTCATATACTTTTATCTCCTCTGACCAGTCTTTTTCCACTCAATTGTTCACTTATATGGGATATCCTGAACCTTAAAAATAATTTTTTTTCAAACAATATTTAAATAAATCACTAAAGTGTGAAGGCCTTGGCCATTGGGTTTTATCAGATATGTGGCATTGTCTGTATCTGGATGTATTATAGGGGTAATAGTGTAATGGAGGAGATGGCGGGGGCAGTGGTAACAAGGTGCCTTTGGTATTTGTCATTTAAAATCCAATTAGGGAGGCCCTGGAGGTTTTTCGCCTTCCTCCGCAGCATGGGGCAGGGGTCGCAAGCTGGAGGATTCTCTGCTACTTGAAGTCTTTAAATCACGATCTGGAGACTTCAACAGCTGAGTTAAGGGAAAGTGGGTGGGTCAGCTTATGTGGCCTGCATCATGCGGGAGGTCAGACTAGATGACCATAATGGTCCCTTCTGACCTTAAAGTCTATGAGTGTATGAGTCTATGAAGGTACTTATCCAAAAACACAGGGCACAGCCTGTAGAATAAACCCCCAAATCCAATCAATACCACATTCCCAAGCATGGGTCCCACAAGTTTCTTCCTGCCAGTGTATAATTCATTGTTTTTTCACCAGGGTCAGTTCTTAATGTCTTTTATAGTCAGGAATTCCTGGACTTTGGCAATTTCAGTGGAGCGAGTATTCCTTCTTCTTTCCTGAAGCAATCGTGGCTCAGCATCATACAGGGGAGAGGTTACTAGCACATCACCCTGTAGTGCTTTGGTTTCTGTAGCAAATACTGAATGCAGGTTAGCTCTGTCAGTGGACAAGGGAGAGGTTACCAGCACATCACCTTGTCCTTTTCTCCTGTTGTTCAGAAGGAGGAAAATAAATACCAGAATGAGAGACAGGCTGATCAATAATAGGAGTGGAATTATCTCGAGGCAGAGGGGTCTTTTTGCAGTGAGAAGCATGGGTCCAGGCAGTCAGTCCTTGGCACTTCACAGCGGTGTTGATAGTCAGCAGGACTTGGTAAGGGCCTTTCCAGCATGGAGCCAAAGCAGTCTTTCATTGGTGGACCTTTACATAGATCCAATCTCCTGGTTTCAAGGAGTGGCAAGGCTGCTAAGGTCTTTGGGTAGCACTTCTTTTACCTGTGAGAAAAGAAACCTAACACATTTAATTAATGCCTGGCAGTGTTTTGCAGATTGTACAGCTGCTTGGGCACATTCAACCCCCCCACACACACACTTTTCTTGGTTGTCAGCCAAGTGTCCTTGAACAGGGCCAGTGTCTTATCTTTGGACTGAGCTTGCTAGCTATAGTTTTTTTTTAGTTAACTCATTCTGTTCTTTTTCCTTCCCCCCTTCTTGGCTTCTTTTAACCTACAAAGGAAACTTCCACTCTCCACTCATACACCTTTTCCCAACAATGAACACATACACATTGCCATTATACAGTACTTTAGTCTTATTATTCAATGTATGCCACATACACACTTCCAGTAAAATAACTTTATTACAGAGCTTTGGAGCAACAAGCCAGGACAAGCACACCCACTTTTGAGGAGTCCACTCGGTACTACCTCTAATGTCCAATAGCTTTCCTCCCTCCCCAGCCCTCTGGCTTGAAATCTGAGGTAGCCAGAAGGATCCCATGTGCAATATGGGGAGTGGGTTAACCTTTCATGTCCTTGCTTCCAAAGACTGTTGGTATGCAAATTTTAACAACAATTTTTCAATTGAAAGATCTGGCCAATGAAGTTTCTTTTTCTTACTTAAGCAAATGTATTAGACTTTAGTATATCACATTTTCCTGATATTATCCAAACACTTTGTATTCCAAGTTGAATAAAACAAGTATCTGCATTTGATTTAACCCTTCTATTTGATTTTGAACTAGACTGTCCTATGAAAATATTAAACACAACAATTCTGGCAACAAGACCAACACCACAAGACAGGACATAAAACACAGAACATAATTCCTATTGTGCCAGTAAATGCATGGTATGTTGATTGCTTTTCAGCTGGCATCAGTTTTCTCTGATTTTCTGAAAGACAAAAAGAACATTGGTCTACCCCTTTTGGGCAGTCAGTCATTGCTTAAATATTTCCTTTTTATACAAATACTCTTGTTAATTGCAGGCAAAACAAAGGAATTACCCATATTTTCTTGTACTTGTTTCATAGGCAGCCCAGGTTTCAGTGGCTTCTACCTTATCAGTTAAATAATTTGCATTAACACAGATGCTTTCTGGCTTGCTTCTGGATCCAAAGCCATCCACAGCTTAAAGATTCTTACTTAAAAGGGACACAATAGTTTTTTACCAGAATTTTGATTGCCTTTTACTTTTAACTCTTGCTTTCAAAACACACAGCAATCTGAAAGAGAACACCACTTATTGTAGCCCCTTAGAGCCTAATAGGATTTTAATTAAGTAGCACCTCATATTTACATTTCTTTAGCTAATTTGACTAAATTGTTCATAGCCAAATGATTGAAATAAAATAATCTCTTTGCCTGGATTTATTTACAAATATTTCAAAGACACCAAGAATTTTCCTCTTTAGCATTTTACAGAGTTCAACTGCTTGATTCCCGCTAGCAACTACAGAGTTAACTTCTTTCTCTCTTTCCTTAAATCACTTGCTTGTCTCCCAAAGGACACTTTTTATCAGCTTTAATCGCCATTTCAAGTATTGTCCTGGGAATTTGAAATCCCCATGCTTATACTTACTTACTCTTTTCCTTCCACTATGCCCTCAAAGTTTCCAACCTGTTTTCCAATCTCTCTAGCTGTTGCTTGCCTGCTTGCCTGGGCCCGATCATTTTTTCCTCGCTGCATCATTCCTTTCCACGGGCACAGGCTTTGTTCTACTACCAATTTAGCAAGGAGGGTGGGCTTCTCAACTAGCCCCCACTCTTCCTGGTCCCTTTCCTTAAACATTCTTACTCACAAGGCTACCCAAGTCTTCCCTCGTTAGGTTTGCCACCTGGCAAGATGCATGGCCAATTGGCTTCTTAACTATTCAATTTATCTATGCTTTCAGTTGCTCAATTTTCCACCAAAACTGTGACAGATTGTCCAGAGATATGCTGTGCAATCTCCAACTTGCTTCCGCTGTTGGGGGGGCTGTTCTTTTACGCCTTAGGGTCTCCTGGGGCGTCCCTTTCAGAGACCCTTTGCTCGGTATTCCAGTCCAGGCTGGCTGACTGTGGCTTCTTCAGCGTCCCCAAACCACATTGGCTCCAGGGACACAAAGCTTGGCTCCTCCTTTCATTGTTTTGTCTGTGTTTTCCATCTCTGCAGCCTCTAAACTTTGTTGTTTTCTATGCTTGGCATGGTCTGTGTCAATTCTTGCCCTTGAACGCAAAGCAGTTTTCTCCTTATCTCTAGACCAAGCTGCCTTTTCAAATTAACCTGTTCCTATTCCTCCTTGCTTTCAGCCTTAACTAATTGGGGATATAAAGAAGCTGAGGGGTTAACAAAAAATAATTTGGGTAGGGAGGCATCCAGATGCTTTTTTAAATCCTACACTTTGTGTCTTAGAGAGCACCTTTAAGACCTATGATCCCATTTGAATTGAAGGTACCTTCTAGTGGAAATTGTTTAGATGGATCATAACGTATGTAAAAATTCCAATTCTCTAAGTACTTACAAGTCCTTGGACTGATTTCTACCCATTCTCTAAGCGTGTGGAGGTGCCCTGTCTGCTGCAATGGCTCATAAACTAAGGCCTGGTCTACACTACGAGTTTAGGTCGACTTTAGCAGCGTTAAATCGAATTAAGCCTGGACACGTCCACACGACGAAGCCCTTTTTTTCGACTTAAAGGGCCCTTTAAACCGGTTTCTTTACTCCACCTCCGACGAGGGGATTAGCGTTAAAATTGGCCTTTGCGGGTCGGATTTGGGGTAGTGTGGACGGAATTCGACGTTATTGGCCTCCGGGAGCTATCCCACAGTGCTTCATTGTGACCGCTCTGGACAGCGCTCTCAACTCAGATGCACTGGCCAGGTAGACAGGAAAAGCCCCGCAAACTTTTGAATTTCATTTCCTGTTTGCCCAGCGTGGAGAGCACAGGTGACCGCGCAGAGCTCATCAGCACAGCTAACCATGATGGAGTCCCAGGATTGCAAAAGAGCTCCAGCATGGACCGAACGGGAGGTACTGGATCTGCTCGGCATATGGGGAGATGAATCAGTGCTAGCTGAACTCTGTAGCAGTAAATGAAATGGCAAAATATTAGAAAAAGTCTCAAAGGCCATGAAGGACAGAGGCCATAACAGGGATGTGCCGCGTGAAACAGCAGTGCCGCGTGAAAATTAAGGAGCTAAGGCAAGCCTACCACAAAGCCAGAGAGGCAAATGGAAGGTCTGGGGCAGAGCCGCAAACATGCCGCTTCTACGCGGAGTTGCATGCCATTCTAGGGGGTGCAGCCACCACTACCCCAACCGTGTGCTTTGACTCCGTCAATGGAGAAACACGCAACAGGGAAGCGGGTTCGGGGTACGCGGAAGATGATGATGATGAAGACAATGAAGATAGCTCACAGCAAGGAAGCGGAGAAACCGGTTTCCCCAACTGCCAGGATATGTTTATCACCCTGGACCTGGAACCAGTAACCCCCGAACTCACCCAAGGCATGCTCCCAGACCCTGAGGGCACACAAGGGACCTCTGGTGAGTGTACCTTTGTAAATATTACACATGGTTTAAAAGCAAGCGTGTTTAATGATTAATGATTAATTTGCCCTGGCAATCGCGGCCAGTACAGCTACTGGAAAAGTCTGTTAACGTGTATGGGGATGGAGCGGAAATCCTCCAGGGACATCTCCAGAAAGCTCTCCTTCATGTATTCCCAAAGCCTTTGCAAAAGGTTTCTGGGCAGGGCTGCCTTATCCCGTCCGCCATGGTAGGACACTTTACCACGCCAGGCCAGTAGCATGTAGTCTGGAATCATTGCATAACAAAGCATGGCAGCGTATGGTCCCGGTGTTTGCTGGCATGTAGACAACATCCATTCCTTATCTCTCTTTGTTATCCTCAGGAGAGTGATATCATTCACGGTTACCTGGTTTAAATGGGGTGATTTTATTAAGGGGACATTCAGAGGTGCCCGTTCCTGCTCGGCTGAACAGAAATGTTCCCCGCTGTTAGCCACACGGTGGGGGGGAGGGGTGAAGTGATCATCCCAGAGTTTTGGGGGTGTGTGTGGGGGGGGGGGGTAGTTGGGTTTGTGCTGCATGTTAACCCGGAAACCACAGCCCCTCCTTTTACATTGCAAACCCATTTTAAATGGCCAACCCAACGGGTTCTTGGTATGGGAAATGAGGGCACTGCTGTTTGAAACCATTCCCACATGTTATGAAGGTTAAAAAAGCCAAAAGACTGTGGCTTACCATGGCTGCCTGCAAGCCGAAATCTGTTGCCTGGTACTGCGTGAGTGATCTCTCACACCAAACCAGCAGGCCCTCAATATAAGAGGAAAAATGCGACCTTGTAACGAAAGCACATGTCCTGTGTAATGTGAACAGCAAAATTTAACGTGAAAGAGTGTACCCATTGTTCTCTAAAATGTGTCTTTTTTAACCACCTCTCCCTTCTCCTCCACCAGCTGCAAATGTTTCTCCTTCGCAGAGGCTAGTGAAGATTAGAAGGAGAAAACGGCGGACTCGGGATGATATGTTCTCGGAGCTCCAGATGTCCTCCCACGCTGACAGAGCACAGCAGAATGCGTGGAGGCAGTCAGTGTCAGAGTGCAAAAAAGCACAATATGAACGAGAGGAGAGGTGGCGGGCTGAAGAGGATTGGTGGCGTCAGCTTGCTGACAGAAGGCAAGAGTCGATGCTCCGGCTGCTGGAGCATCAAACTGAAATGCTCCAGCGTATGGTTGAGCTGCAGGAAAGGCAGCAGGAGCAGAGACCGCCGCTACAGCCCCTGTGTAACCAACAGCCCGCCTCCCCAAGTTCCATAGCCTCCTCACCCAGATGCACAAGAACACGGTGGGGGGGCCTCCGGCCACCCAGCCACTCCACCCCAGATGATTGCCCAAGCATCAGAAGGCTGGCCTTCAATACGAGTTAAAGATTTAAAGTTTTAAAGTTTTAAACTGCAGTGTGTCCTTGTCATTCCCTCCTCCCCCACCCCTTCCAGGCTACCTTGGCAGTTATCCCCCTAGTTGTGTGATGAATTAATAAAGAATGCATGAATGTGAAGTAACAATGACTTTATTGCCTCTGCAAGCGGTGCTCGAAGGGGGGAGGGGAGGGTAGTTAGCTTACAGGGAAGTAGAGTGAACGGGGGGGGGGGG
>NW_020695425.1:239451-240184 GCF_002925995.2 Terrapene triunguis
ATCAAGGAGAAACAAACAGAAGTTTCACACCGTAGCCTGGCCAGTCATAAAACTCGTTTTCAAAGCTTCTCTGATATGCACCGCGCCCTGCTGTACTCTTCTAACCGCCCTGGTGTCTGGCTGCGCGTAATCAGCGGCCAGGTGATTTGCCTCAACCTCCCACCCCGCCATAAATGTCTGCCCCTTACTCTCACAGATATTGTGGAGCGCACAGCAAGCAGCAATAACAATTGGAATATTGGCTTCGCTGAGGTCTATCCGAGTCAGTAAACTGCGCCAGCGCACTTTTAAACGTTCAAATGCACATTCCACCACCATTCGGCACTTGCTCAGCCTATAGTTGAACAGGTCCTGACTCCTGTCCAGGCTGCCTGTGTACGGCTTCATGAGCCATAGCATTAAGGGGTAGGCTGGGTCCCCAAGGATAACGATAGGCATTTCAACATCCCCAACGGTTATTTTCTAGTCCGGGAAGAAAGTCCCTTCCTCCAGCTTTTGAAACAGACCAGAGTTCCTGAAGACGCAAGCATCATGTACCTTTCCTGGCCATCCCACGTTGATGTTAGTGAAACGTCCCTTGTGATCCACCAGGGCTTGCAGCAGCATTGAAAAGTACCCCTTGCGGTTTATGTACTCGGTGGCTTGGTGCTCCGGTGACAAGATAGGGATATGGGTTCCGTCTATCGCCCCACCACAGTTTGGGAATCCCATTGCAGCAAAGCCATCCACTATG
>NW_020695425.1:240284-241404 GCF_002925995.2 Terrapene triunguis
CCCTTGATATCACCAGGTCTTTGATTGCGTTGGCTACTTGGATCACAGCAGCCCCCACAGTAGATTTGCCTACTCCAAATTGATTCCCGACTGACTGGTAGCTGTCTGGCGTTGCAAGCTTCCACAGGGCTATCGCCACTCGCTTCTCAACTGTGAGGGCTGCTCTCATCCTGGTATTCTGGCACTTCAGGGCAGGGGAAAGCAAGTCACAAAGTTCCATGAAAGTGCCCTTACGCATGTGAAAGTTTTGCAGCCACTGGGAATCGTCCCACACCTGCAACACGATGCGGTCCCACCAGTCTGTGCTTGTTTCCCGGGCCCAGAATCGGCGTTCCACGGCATGAACCTGCCCCAGTAACACCATGATTTGCACATTGCTGGGGCCTGTACTTTGTGAGAGGTCTATGTCCATGTCAATTTCCTCATCACTCTCGTCGCCGCGCTGCAATCTCCTCCTTGCCTGGTTTTTCTTTGGCATGTTCTGGCTCTGCATATACTGCAGGACAATGTGCGTGGTGTTCATAGTGCTCATAATTGCCGCGGTGATCTGAGCGGGCTCCATGATCCCAGTGCTATGGCGTCTGGGCTGAAAAAAGGTGCAAAACTATTGTCTGACGGAGGGAGGGATGAGTGACGACATGGCTTACAGGTACAGGGAATTAAAATCAACAAAGGTGGCTGTGCATCAGGGAGAAACACAAACAACTATCACACAGAATGGCCCCCCCAAAGATTGAACTCAAAACCCTGGGTTTAGCAGGCCGTTGATTTCACGGAGGGAGGGGGAAGCAAATGAATACAGAACAAATCTGGTCCATCTATTTTTTACATCTTAAGCTAGCAGCAGACGGTGCAGCAGGACTGATAGCCATCGGCATCTTCTGGGTGCTTGGCAGAAAATGATGTACTACGACTGCTAGCCATCATCGTCAAGACGGTTCAATAGGCCAGGAGACAAAACATGTCTGCCCAGGTGCCTCTGATTGAACTCACTGAGGAATACGACGATGACGGCTACCAGTCATACTGCACCGTCTACTGCCAAAAAGCAATTAGCTGCTGCTGTGTAGCAATGCAGTACCACGTCTGCCGGCACCCAGATGACATATGGTGACGGTGA
>NW_020695425.1:241804-290270 GCF_002925995.2 Terrapene triunguis
GGGGGGGGGGTAGTTGGGTTTGTGCTGCATGTTAACCCGGAAACCACAGCCCCTCCTTTTACATTGCAAACCCATTTTAAATGGCCAACCCAACGGGTTCTTGGTATGGGAAATGAGGGCACTGCTGTTTGAAACCATTCCCACATGTTATGAAGGTTAAAAAAGCCAAAAGACTGTGGCTTACCATGGCTGCCTGCAAGCCGAAATCTGTTGCCTGGTACTGCGTGAGTGATCTCTCACACCAAACCAGCAGGCCCTCAATATAAGAGGAAAAATGCGACCTTGTAACGAAAGCACATGTGCTGTGTAATGTGAACAGCAAAATTTAACGTGAAAGAGTGTACCCATTGTTCTCTAAAATGTGTCTTTTTTAACCACCTCTCCCTTCTCCTCCACCAGCTGCAAATGTTTCTCCTTCGCAGAGGCTAGTGAAGATTAGAAGGAGAAAACGGCGGACTCGGGATGATATGTTCTCGGAGCTCCAGATGTCCTCCCACGCTGACAGAGCACAGCAGAATGCGTGGAGGCAGTCAGTGTCAGAGTGCAAAAAAGCACAATATGAACGAGAGGAGAGGTGGCGGGCTGAAGAGGATTGGTGGCGTCAGCTTGCTGACAGAAGGCAAGAGTCGATGCTCCGGCTGCTGGAGCATCAAACTGAAATGCTCCAGCGTATGGTTGAGCTGCAGGAAAGGCAGCAGGAGCAGAGACCGCCGCTACAGCCCCTGTGTAACCAACAGCCCGCCTCCCCAAGTTCCATAGCCTCCTCACCCAGATGCACAAGAACACGGTGGGGGGGCCTCCGGCCACCCAGCCACTCCACCCCAGATGATTGCCCAAGCATCAGAAGGCTGGCCTTCAATACGAGTTAAAGATTTAAAGTTTTAAAGTTTTAAACTGCAGTGTGTCCTTGTCATTCCCTCCTCCCCCACCCCTTCCAGGCTACCTTGGCAGTTATCCCCCTAGTTGTGTGATGAATTAATAAAGAATGCATGAATGTGAAGTAACAATGACTTTATTGCCTCTGCAAGCGGTGCTCGAAGGGGGGAGGGGAGGGTAGTTAGCTTACAGGGAAGTAGAGTGAACGGGGGGGGGGGGAGGGGAGGGTTCATCAAGGAGAAACAAACAGAAGTTTCACACCGTAGCCTGGCCAGTCATAAAACTCGTTTTCAAAGCTTCTCTGATATGCACCGCGCCCTGCTGTACTCTTCTAACCGCCCTGGTGTCTGGCTGCGCGTAATCAGCGGCCAGGTGATTTGCCTCAACCTCCCACCCCGCCATAAATGTCTGCCCCTTACTCTCACAGATATTGTGGAGCGCACAGCAAGCAGCAATAACAATTGGAATATTGGCTTCGCTGAGGTCTATCCGAGTCAGTAAACTGCGCCAGCGCACTTTTAAACGTTCAAATGCACATTCCACCACCATTCGGCACTTGCTCAGCCTATAGTTGAACAGGTCCTGACTCCTGTCCAGGCTGCCTGTGTACGGCTTCATGAGCCATAGCATTAAGGGGTAGGCTGGGTCCCCAAGGATAACGATAGGCATTTCAACATCCCCAACGGTTATTTTCTAGTCCGGGAAGAAAGTCCCTTCCTCCAGCTTTTGAAACAGACCAGAGTTCCTGAAGACGCAAGCATCATGTACCTTTCCTGGCCATCCCACGTTGATGTTAGTGAAACGTCCCTTGTGATCCACCAGGGCTTGCAGCAGCATTGAAAAGTACCCCTTGCGGTTTATGTACTCGGTGGCTTGGTGCTCCGGTGACAAGATAGGGATATGGGTTCCGTCTATCGCCCCACCACAGTTTGGGAATCCCATTGCAGCAAAGCCATCCACTATGACCTGCACGTTTCCCAGAGTCACTACCCTTGATATCACCAGGTCTTTGATTGCGTTGGCTACTTGGATCACAGCAGCCCCCACAGTAGATTTGCCTACTCCAAATTGATTCCCGACTGACTGGTAGCTGTCTGGCGTTGCAAGCTTCCACAGGGCTATCGCCACTCGCTTCTCAACTGTGAGGGCTGCTCTCATCCTGGTATTCTGGCACTTCAGGGCAGGGGAAAGCAAGTCACAAAGTTCCATGAAAGTGCCCTTACGCATGTGAAAGTTTTGCAGCCACTGGGAATCGTCCCACACCTGCAACACGATGCGGTCCCACCAGTCTGTGCTTGTTTCCCGGGCCCAGAATCGGCGTTCCACGGCATGAACCTGCCCCAGTAACACCATGATTTGCACATTGCTGGGGCCTGTACTTTGTGAGAGGTCTATGTCCATGTCAATTTCCTCATCACTCTCGTCGCCGCGCTGCAATCTCCTCCTTGCCTGGTTTTTCTTTGGCATGTTCTGGCTCTGCATATACTGCAGGACAATGTGCGTGGTGTTCATAGTGCTCATAATTGCCGCGGTGATCTGAGCGGGCTCCATGATCCCAGTGCTATGGCGTCTGGGCTGAAAAAAGGTGCAAAACTATTGTCTGACGGAGGGAGGGATGAGTGACGACATGGCTTACAGGTACAGGGAATTAAAATCAACAAAGGTGGCTGTGCATCAGGGAGAAACACAAACAACTATCACACAGAATGGCCCCCCCCAAAGATTGAACTCAAAACCCTGGGTTTAGCAGGCCGTTGATTTCACGGAGGGAGGGGGAAGCAAATGAATACAGAACAAATCTGGTCCATCTATTTTTTACATCTTAAGCTAGCAGCAGACGGTGCAGCAGGACTGATAGCCATCGGCATCTTCTGGGTGCTTGGCAGAAAATGATGTACTACGACTGCTAGCCATCATCGTCAAGACGGTTCAATAGGCCAGGAGACAAAACATGTCTGCCCAGGTGCCTCTGATTGAACTCACTGAGGAATACGACGATGACGGCTACCAGTCATACTGCACCGTCTACTGCCAAAAAGCAATTAGCTGCTGCTGTGTAGCAATGCAGTACCACGTCTGCCGGCACCCAGATGACATATGGTGACGGTGAGCTGAGCTGAGCGGGCTCCATGCTTGCCGTGGTATGTTGTCTGCACAGGTAACCCAGGTAAAAAGGCACGAATCGATTGTCTGCCGTTGCTCTGACGGAGGGGAAGGGGCCTGATGGCATGTACCCAGAACCCCCCGTGACACTGTTTTTGTATCATCAGGCATTGGGATCTCAACCCAGAATTCCAATGGGGGGCGGAGACTGCGGGAACTGTAGGATAGCTACCCACAGTGCAACGCTCCGGAAGTCGACGCTAGCCTCAGTACTGTGGACATGGTCCGTCGACTTAATGCACTTAGAGCATTTTATGTGGGGACACACACAATCGACTGTATAACACCGATATCTATAAAACCGGCTTCTATAAATTCGACCTAATTTCGTAGTGTAGACATACCCTCAGACACGTCTCTACCCTGTCCGCTGAGTGCAGCGGCTCATAAAGCTTAAATCACCACATCACTCACACAGGACTGATTATCGAGGATGACCACGACCCTCCTACACCTCCCTTCAGCAAAGAGCGTCAGCTAGTCTCAGAGAGACGATGCCATGTACTCTAATTGCCTCCAGTAAGGTGAGCAGATCAGTCAGTGATTCATGCAGGGGGGGGGAGGGAAGATGGGGGTCACACAATCCTAGACCCAGGCAGACCCGTTGCCGGAGGATGCCAGGCAGAGAGAGCTGCCTTAGTCGGGATCTTTTACTGATCCACTAAGATGCAGCCACCGAGCTTGCATTAGAGACATCCCCGGTCACGAGCTTCTGGGCTTCACAGGGAGCTCTGGGCGTCCTTCGGTGATCCTCATTCACACTGGCACACACACACCAAGGCCTCTATTCCTTCATACCACAATGCATCGGTTTTTCTCTCCTTTCTTTTCCCTCTCTCCTTTTTTAATTTTTTTTATTATTATTATTTTATTTAACCTGAGGGCGTTACCACAACCCCTCAACTCAATAGATCTGACCTAAGCCACACATTGGCTTACCCTGAAGCAACAACACACATTTCCCAGCCCCGCATACACATACAACTAAGCTTACATGGGGCAACCAATTTCCCAACACTGTTCTGCGTCTGATCTCGTTGCATAAGCAAAAGTTCCCATGGCATGAGCCCAAAGGGACAGATGACCCCACGGTCAGCCCTCCTCCGACACCCCAATAGAGATTTCAAAAGGTCTCTTACCTCTAAGTTGGCGCCTGGGGTTCGAAGGGCGACAGTCCGTAGTAGCGGTCGCTGCCTCAGCTGGGCGTAGCCATCCGAGCCACATGGCACCAAATTGTGGGAGAAAAAAAGAGTCCTCACACTGAGGTTGGTTGCAACATGTCAGAGGCAGTTTCATTCAGGACATGCAATTGCAAGGGAAGAACACAGCTGACAGAGAGCATCCCTGCCTCAGTTTCTTCAAAGTACAAGCAATATCACACAAGCATTTATACATTTTAATGGCATGCATTAATTAAAAACATCTGCAGTTTGTTTATGTTATGTCCTGCCCATTCCTGTATTTTCTCACTTCTGTTCTCAAAACATCGCTATCTCAAGGCTGGGTCACGCTGACTCTACTCTGCTGTCTTCCCACCCACTTCTGACGTGAGCCCTGCTTCTACAGGTCCCGCGATATTAGGCTAAGACTTAGCTCAACAGTTGCTCTGTTTCTTACAACTAAGAAGCCTATATTTAAATCCTTTAACCCTGTTTCCACAACACCTTCTTACTATCCTACAGAAACACACCTCATGCTATGACCAAGGCATCCCTGGCCTTTCTAATGATGGGATGACAGCTGCGCACTTGCTTTGATCTGCTGGAACCTTCTGAACCCCGACAAATTGTGCAACATCAGCAGCAAGATCAAGTCACCAGACGGGCACCCAGAGCAAAAGACCAAACCTTTAGCCCGGGACAGCCAGTTTTGGCTCAGAATTATACTTCTGGAGCTAAATGGGTCCCTGCCACTGTCATCCCTCAAACAGGACCTGTTTCCTACACTGTCCGGACTGCAGAGAATCTCACCTGGTGGCGACATGTAGATCAGCTGTTCCCAGGTCATGGCAGTCCTCAGGACACATCTTCAGTTGAGTTGTCTGACTTCACCTCTTCTGGTGAAACACTGAATCAAGAGTCACCTGTTCCTGACTTTTCCCCTCCATTACTGCCAGCGGCAGAGATACCCCTCTGCCCAGCACGAGCTGATACCACCTCCTCACCCATTCACAATACAAACCCTGAGCCCATTGTCAGGCCTGTGCTCAAGACATTTTCAGTTGCAACAACACTAGAACGCCTCCATAATCCATCTAGAGACAGAAGACCTCCTCAATGGCTGGATCTTTAGCTAGGGTGAACCCACGGTTGCGGGGCAAAATAATCCCCAGGGTTTAGCCAGGAATGGAGGCAGTCTACCCTCCTTCTCTAGTTTAGTGGTTGTTTTATTTAGGGGATGTTCTCATTAAGGGGGGAAGAATATGTTGTGTAGTTGGGTTTCGTGGTAATAGAATCTTGTTGTTGCTATGGCAACTGAGTTAGATTATTAGGGGATAGCTCAGCCAGTTTTGGCTGGTTTTTGGTTAGTTCAGTGTGTGGCAACAAATGGCTGCTTTTAAGGTTTACAGCTCTCTGTGTCTCAAGTGATTTTTTCCCCTAAAACTGTTCCCCCCCCCCAGGATATAACAACCTTCCTCTCTCCTGCCCCATGCTTTCTCTCCCTGTGTGTGTGTCCTCCCTTCTCCCGTGTGTGACTCTGTAGTGAGGTGGTCACCTGCTCCTGCCTGGAAGGGGTTAAAACAGCCCTGGAGAGGACTGGAGCCGGGGGAAAAGCTAGGCTGATTGGGGAAGTAGCCACAGCTGGGCCAGTGAAGCCAGGAGCTGACAGTCTCTCTCTGTGTTGAGAGAGAGAGAGAGAGAGAGAGAGAGGGGTCTGGCTGCTGGGAAGCTCAGGGTGCCTAGAGTGAGGCAGGGCTGGGGAAAGGCCAGAGGGGCTGGGGAGCTCCAGGCTGGCAACTCCCCAGGCTGCAGGGCCTAGTCCAAGGCCCCATAGAGGCACAGGGTTGCAGAGGAAGGCAGCAGGTCCAAACCCAACCTTACCTGTGATGAGTGGCTTACACTGCAGTCTGCCCCAGGGTGCAGGGGCTAGTTGGTGACTGGCAGTAGCCTACAATTGAGGTGGGGTGGGGGTTCCCTGGGGAGGGGAGACCCTGAGACTGAGGGGTGTATGGCCGGGGGGCAGCAACCAGACAATGGGGCATCAGGTCCGGGAGGGACATGGGGGGCCAAGCAAAAGTGGGACACCGGCCTTCAGAGGGCGCTCTGACGGCTGGAGAAGAGCTAATTCCCGACAACCAGCAGGAGGCGCCGCAGGGGTGAGTCCTGCATCGCTACAGACGCCTTATTTAAACCTCTGACTGGTCACCTGACTTTTTGTTCTGCATCTGGTAAATTTCCACAGCTCCTACTTTCACCCCTCCCTCCAGAGAGGCAAGGCAAAACTTTTTTCCTGAATGAAGCTACTGGTTAGCATAACCATTTTGGTCAAAAAGCCTGCCCATTGTCCTCAGTCTGGAGTGTACCTGCCTCATGTCTGGCAGCAATTGTGGAGCTATGCACAGATAGGCTTTCTAGGGCTTGGTCTACACTTACCCCCCAATTCGAACTAAGGTACGCAACTTCAGCTACATGAGTAACGTAGCTGAAGTTCGAAGTACCTTAGTTCGAACTTACCTCGGTCCACACGCGGCAGGCAGGCTCCCCCGTCGACGCCGCGGTACTCCTCTCGTCTAGCTGGAGTTCCGCAGTCGACGGCGAGCACTTCCTGGTTCGACTTATCGCGTCCAGACAAGACGCGATAAGTCGAACCCAGAACTTCGATTCCCAGCCGCCGAACTAGCGGCTGGGTGTAGACATACCCTAGGACACAGTAATTAATGATACAATTTCATGATATCCTGTCCAGTAGACACTGGTCCTTCATATTACGTATGGTGCAAACAGAGCAAAAGACAACTCACAGTGGGTGAATTTGGCTGAACCACATCCTAGGTCCAATTCCTGGGCAGGAAGACAATTTTCTTAAGGCCTTACTCCTGACTTTTTCCTCTAAAGAAAACACCACATTACAGAGAAGAGGGAACAAGTTTAGCTTTCTAAAGAGCATGGGTTTTCTTTTGTTCTTCCTTTCCCCTCATCCCCCAGCTTGTGCCACAGTGTGGTTTTTCGCCCTTTATAAAGAGAATAAAGACTTGATATCTCTGTATTTAAACTAAGAGCTTTAATTAATGTGAAATAAATCAAACAGCAAAAACTCAGACTGAGTCATTCAGTTCAATACAGGAAAGTCACAATTTTGTATTAGTGCAAGTGCAGCTACGATCTTCAGCAAAACAATAAACATTTATGGAACAACTGTAAAGTTACAAAGTCTGATGTGAATAAGCAGAAATTGGATATATGTAAAGCTAAAAATTAAAACAATAAAAAAAACTTAAAAAATCATGAAGTCTCTAAGGCCAAGATCCATAAAAGTATTTCAAACTAGGTGTCTAAACACCTTTGAGAATCTAGGCTTAACTGACTACAACTGACACTTTGCTGTGGCAGATCCAAGTGTCAAATGAGGGTGGAGAGCTGTAGGCGTTTTTGCAATTCCTACCACATGTGTCTCTACCACGTGTGTCTCATAGGTGAAATTAGACAAACTGCACTAGAACTGCTCAAATAATTTTTAACAAACAGTGTATGATTAATTTAGTCTACTTGATTTTTACAAATTAATGAACTTGTTATTAAGCATTCTGACAGTTTGTGAGAACAGATTTTCAGCCCAGGTTTTGTTCAAGAACAGCTTTCTGCAACTATTTAGCTGAATATTCTTAAATATTATTTTCCCCCATTTTATTTACTGGTGTTCAACTGAAGCCATGTTCACAGATCCAGGTCAGACCTGCAGTGGGTCAGGATGTAGCACAGAGGCACATGGATGTACTTTGCTTCCAACAGTTCTCTCAAAATGTACCCAGAACTCAGGAAAGTGGAAAGACAAAGTGGATGTAGAATGATTGGGTGAGACACACACAATAGTTGAAATGTAAGTGAGACAAAGCGGCAATGTGTATACACAAATGTAGGCAAATATATGTTTTGATTGCAAATTTTGTCAGGTATGCAGCAAGGAGCAAAATTCTGTAGGTGTATTTCAGAATGCAAATGAGAAAGTTCACTGCTCATATTTTTAATTTTCATGGTTTATTAAAGAAACTATTTGGGGGGAAGGGGGAGTCTGACTTGTGATTTTTGAACATGAGGTTGGCATCATCCCAACCAGCATGGAGCTTCGAACTGCAGGGGGAAGGAGGAAGTGCTGCAGGGTTTTCACTTTCTGAGCCCCCTGAAGCCAGTTTAGCATCAGCCATTTGAGTATCACATCCTGATTTAAAAACCAACCATAAAACCAACTTTTTTATATATGCTTGGGGAGGTGGTGTTCATACACAGACAGAAAGATGTGTTGGCTCATCTACAAAAGGGTGTCAGGTAGCCACCATGTACAGTATATCTACTCTTCAGAGCCCACAGCAATGGTGCCAATTTTTGGCAGGACTTCACTGAAGGCTGAAAAGTTTCAGGATTGCAATTGTTTATATAGGCATTAAATTTCTTGCTAAGTTCACTTTCCCTAAATTCACTTTGGACTAGTGGAGAATACGAATCTGCCATTTAAGCCAGGCTTTGCTTTAGTTTCTTACTCTCATTTCTCTCAAGCAGTTTCTGTATAGCTGGTAAGCACCGTTTTTTGCAGCCTCACTCACTGCTGGAATTACTTCTGCTTCATCATTTGCTCTCAGAATTTCACCAGCAACTAGGTTTACCGTTCTCTTCGCTAACATAATTTGTCGATTGTTTAGCACATTTCTCAAATCACTGTACTCTAACACATTTCCTGACATCTTTTTTTGTAAAGATTCCAGTTCATGCTTCAGCTTATTCTTCTGCCAATTCTTGTCAGATTTTTTCACTTTTTTTCCTCTTTGCGTCACACTCAGAATTTGTTTGATCCTTACAGCATGAAAAGTGCAGCTCAACATCTCTTTCTGCAATGACACGAAACAAAAATGAAACATTTAAAAGAATTCATTGAAGCCCATTGCAATTCAGTGTTTCCCTGGGTCTGTTGAAGGTCTAGATTTAAGGGGGCACACAGTGGTAAAGTGGCCTGGCCACCACAGTCCATGCAAAGACTGTCCTTCCGCTGATCAGTGAGGTGTGTTCACATCACATCAATCTCCATAGGCTCCGGCTCTGAGACCGCTCGAGGGGAAGGTTGGAATGAAACAGGATGAGGCTGGAGTTGTGGATACAACCCCTTCTTTTCTTGTCATCATTCAAACAAACGACTATCAATCTAGAGGCAAATTTTGATATAGGAGTGTCATGATGCGATCGGAGTTCTAGGCCAGAGTCACCACCTGCCCTGTAATCTTGGCTGCCTCACAATGCTTTGGTGTTGTATCTCCCGAACTGGGCCACTTCCAACCAGCCTACCAGCATGAAGGTCACACCCTGGTGTCTGTGTGCTAGACAGCCCTGGTTCAGCAGCTCTGACCTGAGCACCTGTCTATAGGGTGACCAGACAGCAAGTGTGAAAAATCGGGACGGGGGTGGGGGGGCAATAGGAGCCCATATAAGAAAAAGATCCAAAAATCGTGACTGTCCCTATAAAATCGGGACATCTGGTCACCCTACCTGTCTACAGCCCACAGCCCTACTCTGGCTTCCACCAGCCTTGGTTACTGCTTGCAGGGTGACCCCAGCTCACTCTCAGTCCCAGATTTCCCCAAAACTGTGTACTCTGCAATGTCCAGCCCTTTCCTGGACATTTCAGAGAAATAATGTAATTTGTATGTTCCTCTAAAGACACAAAAAGATATCACAACTTATTAACTTAACTGTGGGTAAATACACCAAACTGAGGTGGTTTAAAGTAAAATAAAACAAACATATTAACAATAGGACATAGGTTAAGTGATGCTAAGTAAAAGGAATAAAGTTAGAAAGGGTTACAAGGAAATACATGTTAAAACGTGCTTTTTAAAGTCAAACTTAATCTAGCAAGATACAGATTTTGTTGAAGATGGTTTCCCTCATCAGTTTTCCTTCTTCCCAGCCATGGCTGACTTTCCCTCAGTCAGGAATTTCCACAAAAGCACAAGGTTCTGGCTTTCCTTGTCATCTTAGGTGAAAGATATGTGCCTAAGCAGGTTTCTCACCTCTATTCACTCTTTTTCCAGGTGACTGTGTTTTTTTTTCTTATCAGCCCATCTCCTCTAAGGCTAGGTCTACACTACAGCGGGGTTCCGACCTAAGATACGCAACTTCAGCTACGTGAATACCGTAGCTGAA
Organism: Terrapene triunguis; assembly: GCF_002925995.2. Taxonomy (NCBI): domain Eukaryota; kingdom Metazoa; phylum Chordata; order Testudines; family Emydidae; genus Terrapene; species Terrapene triunguis. The sequence goes on from NW_020695425.1 coordinate 252,193, forward strand.
GTTGCGTATTTTAGGTCGGCTTACCTGGCGGTGAGGACGGGGGAAAGCCGACCGCTGCCGCGCTGCCGCCGACTCCGCTGCCGCCTCTTGTCGAGGTGGATTTCCGGAGTCGACGGCAGAGCGATCAGGGATCGATTTTACCGCGTCCTCACGAGACGCGGTAAGTCGATCCCCGATAAACCGATTGCTACCCGCCGGATCGGCGGGTAGTGAAGACATACCCTAAGTTTCACTTTCCCCATTCATTCTCCATCAGACTACGCCATTAGTACCAGTGAGTACTGGCAGAGAGGAAGATATGGCACTCATGTTTTACCTACTGGTTAAGTTCCTTTGTGTTGAACTGATTGGCTCCCCTGTGAGGGAGAAGTGAATTGAGATGGGGCATATATTAATGAATCAGGATTTCATGCAGCATGAGTGACTGACCTCAGAGCTCCATGCCATGGACCATTGTATCATTGTCAGTATTAGTTCCCATTGTCACTTGGGCCTTGCACCTTCACACTGAGGTGACCTAGCAATTTTCAAAAGGGGCTAAGTAGAAAGATGCAAGAGAGAATGAGAGATACCAAAGGCCACTTCACCTCCTGTGCCCTGAACATGCATGTTCCTCTCTGTGATGGGGCAGTTGCCCCACACTGGTGAACAAGGGGTTAAACAGCCCTGGGAGAAGGTTGTGCCGGCAACCAATTGAAGGGAAGTTGAGGGTAGTCCATCAGGGCCAAGCTGGGCCCTATAAGAAGCTGCATGGCTGAGCGGGAAGGCAACTCTCTCCAGCTTTAGAGACAGAAGGACCGGCTGCATAGACAGGGAAGGGTACCTGCAACAGAGCAGGGCTAGGGAAGCCAGGGGAGTGCTGGCCTGACCAACCCCCAGGCTGAGGACCGGGTACAGGGCCTCGAGGCGGTACTAGGGCCACAGAGGGGCAGCCAGGGAAGGAACAGACAGCAGGTCCACCCTCCTTGCCGATGATGAGTGGCCAGTTCAGACTGCAGTTTGCCCCTGAGGAAGAATGACAGTGGGTCACTGAAGCGAGTGCTGGGATTAGGGGTAGCCGGTTCCCAGGAGGGGAGACACCCAGAGAGCAGGGCACCACCACAGGGCAGTACCCCGGGGGAATGGCAACACTTTACATTAATAAAGTCCTGAATCAGTTACGAAGATGGATTTTTTTCTGTGCTTCCCTTTCTGTACTGTGGCTTTAATAGCAGAGCACACTAGGAAGAACTGGTTGGAAGCATTTGCTGAAATGCTGAAATGCTTTCACCAGGTACACAACTAGGAGCACATGGCTCTCCTTTGTCTTAGGTAACTCTGTCTTAGTTCTAATAAAGCCTTACTTGTTAGAGTCCAGACTGTGCCTCCATCTTATGAAGCCGCAAGGCAACACTAGACCTTGCATACAACAGAGGACAAACTAATGGGCCTGTAGTTTCCCAGATCACTTTCCCTCCCCCTCAGCCCTCCCGATCTTAAATATTGGTACTATATTTGCAATTCTCCAGTCGTAGGGCATGACACCTGACTTTAAGGATTTTTAATGAATGTGTGCTATTATGCTTGCCATTTAATGTGCCAGTTCCTTTAACAGTCTTGCATGGAGATTATCCAGGCCCCCCAATTTGGTCCCTTTAACCTGTTTAAGTTGGACTCTCACTTCAGATGTAGTAATTTCTAATTCCATATCCTTGTTCCTATTACCCATCTTGCCACTGCCCCCAAGCTCCTCATTACCCTCATTGAAAATTGAGGCAAAGTATTTGTTCAGGTGTTGGGTCATACCTAGATCATGATTAAATTCCATCCCATCCTCAATGCTTAGTGGTCCCACTTCTTTCCTTATTTTCTTTTTATTTATATGGCTAAAAAACCTTTTATTGGTTGTTTTAATTTCCTTTGCAAGGCTCAACTCTGCTTGGCATTTGGCAGTTCAAAAGTTTTCCATACACTTTCTCATCTCCGAGAGGTAGCTTTTCTTGCTGATCCATCCCATCTTCCATGTCTTGTAGCCTTTCTGTTTTCTCTTAATAACCTGTTTGAGATGTGTGTTCATCCACTTTGGTCTGCAACACTTCCCTACACATTTTTTCCCCTTGCTTGGGATGCAGGTTTCAGATACTTTAAGGCAAAGTTGCAGAAACTAATTCCAAGCCTCCTCCACAGTCAGATCCTTGAGTTCTTCAGGACACTCCACGCCCCTAACTCATTCCCTTAATTTTTTTAAGTTTTCCCTTTTGAAATCAAAGACCCTAGTTTGTTTATCCTTCCATTTAATTTAAACGGAATTAACACATGATAACTCGGGCCCAGGTTATCCTCTATGACCAGTTATTTTATGAGGCCCTAGTTACTTACCCATTCTGAAGCTCTGTCTACACTATAGCACTTACAGTGGCACAGCTCCATCGATGCAGCTGCACTGCTGTAGCACTTCTGGTGAAGACGCTCTAAGCTGATAGGAGAGAGCTCTCCAATTGGCTTTATAATTCCTGCCTCTGTGAGAGGCAGTAGCTATGTCAGGAAAAACACCACAGTGGCCCAACACTGTAGCATTTAATTTCAGAAAGGGGAACTACACAAAAATGAGGAGGTTAGTTAAACAGAAGTTAAAGGTGTAACCCATAGGAGTATTTTGCTAGCTATTATATCCTACTAATCCAGCCAGGAGTATTAATCAATATGTTTATTTTTCTCATATTTTATCAGTATTAATTCCTTGAAATTTAGGATGTGTTGAGGCATGTGTTTCTTAATAGTAAGTTTTGCTGAAATGCTGAAATGCAAGAAGCTTACCGGTCTGTAAGATCTGCTAAGATCTCCTATATAGCAAAAAGTATAGTTAGTTATGAATATGTCAGCATAAAAGTTCGCAACCTTTGGCACAGATAAGAATGGTCCCTGAACTTTGGGGAACCAAAAGGAGGAACTATCCACATCACAGGTTTATCCAGCAGCTACAACCGGTTGGTAACTGCAGGGTACACCACAAGTCGGAGGTCATCAAGAGAGCCTATGTTGGCAGTTTTGGAGTGAGATAATCCTTATTAATATATTTAGAAAATAAGTGTCATAATCCACTAACCTATAGGAGAAGGGTACCCATAAATTTCTTAGGGTACGGAAATAAGATTTGGGTATAGTAGGTTGGGCCTGAATTACATAGGTCAGGATCCTATAAAATACCTTGTAAGAGAGCTCTTTTAGGTCTTAAGCTGTTCTAAGTTGTAGCTCTTCTAACTCCTGAAGCTTCGGTTTCTTGGAGTGCTTTTTCCAGTTCTTCTATACTCTTTTCATCTATCTATCTTCTATCACGCTATCAGCTCAGCTTGTGTAGTATAGTATAACTACTCCACATTCCTAACCATTGGGGAACCCAGCACCATCGTGTTATCGGGCATGCCAGGAGTGAGGCTGGTCCTTCACCTCCTATTACCAAGTCCTCAAGGAAGGGTGTGAGTATGTTAGGTTAAGGTACACCTCTACCTCAATATAACACTGTCCTCGGGAGCCAAAAAATCTTACCGCATTATAGGTGAAACCGTCTTATATCGAACTTGCTTTGATCCGCCGGAGTGCGCAGCCCCGCCCCCCCCGGAGCGCTGCTTTACCACGTTATATCAGAATTCGTGTTATATCGGGTCACATTATATCAGGGTAGAGGTGTACTTATATAACACCAGGAGTTTTGGAATTCTTTTACTGTTTTGCAGTTATAAGTTTCATAGCATTTCTTATTTTTATGTTAATGTCAATCAAGGTTTTATCAATTTGGTATTGTCCTCAGTGTAAGTGCTTTTGCCAAGCACCCCGAGAGTCCTCTCCCGATATAGAACTCTCTGAGTTCTTGAACTCTGTAGTCTGAATTGGACAGGAACCTATAAATCTTCTGGTCGGATGCGATCAGTGGCGAGCCATAACAACTAACCCATCTAATTCAGATCAACAAAGGGTACAGTGGCAAAAGTGAGATCTCTGCAAGCTGCGTGGAAACTTTTTAAAGACACCATAATAGAGGCTCAACTTAAATGTATACCCCAAATTAAAAAAAACATAGTAAGAGAACCAAAAAAGAGCCACCATGACTAAACAACAAAGTAAAAGAAGCACTGAGAGGCAAAAAGGCATCCTTTAAAAAGTGGAAGTTAAATCCTAGTGAGGAAAATAGGAGAATAAAGTCTGGCAAATGAAGTGTAAAAAATACAATTAGGAAGGCCAAAAAAGAATTTGAGGAACAGTTAGTCAAACACTCAAAAAATAAAAGCAATTTTTAAAAGTACATTAGAAGCAGGAAGCCGGCTAAACAACCAGTGGGGCCACTGGACGATCAAGGTGCTAAAGGAGCACTCAAGGACGATAAGGCATTGCAGAGAAACTAAATGAATTATTTGCATCAATCTTCACGCCTGAGGGTATAAGGAAGATTCCCAAACCTGAGCCATTCTTTTTAGGTGATAGATCTAAGGAATTGTCCCAGACTGAGGTATCTTTAGAGGAGGTTTTGGAACAAATTGATAAATTAAACAGCAATAAGTCACCAGGACCTGAAGGAACTCAAATGCGAAATTGCAGAACTACTAACTGTAGTCTGTAACCTATCATTTAAATCAGCTTCTGTACCAGATGACTGGAGGATAGCTAATGTGATGCCAATTTTTAAAAAGGGCTCCAGAGGTGATCCCGGCAATTACAGGCCTGTAAACCTGACTTCAGTACCGGGCAAACTGGTTGAAACTATAATACAGAATAATATTGTCATACACATAAATGAACATAATTTGTTGAGGAAGAATCAACACGGTTTTAGTAAAGGGAAATCATGCCTCACTAATCTAAAATTCTTTGAGGGGGTCAAGAAGCATGTGGACCAAGGGGATCCAATGGATATAGTGTACTTAGATTTTCAGAAAGCTTTGACAAGGTCGCTCACTAAAGGCTCTTATGCAAAGTAAGCTGCCACAGGATAAGAAGGAAGGTGCTCTCATGGATTGGTAATTAGTTGAAAGAAAGGGTAGGTATAAATGGTCAGTTTTCAGAATGGAGAGAGGTAAATAGTGGTGTCCACCAGGGGTCTGTTCTGGGACCAGTCCTATTCAACATATTCATAAATGATCTGGAAAAAGGGCTAAACAGTGAGGTGGCAAAATTTGCAGATGATACAAAATTACTAAAGATAGTTAAGACCCAGATAGGCTGCGAAGAGCTACAAAAGGATCTCTCAAAACCAGGTGACTGGGCAAAAAAATGGCTGATGAAATTTAATGTTGGTAAATGCAAAGTAATGCACACTGGAAAGCATAATCCCAACTATACATATAAAAGGATGGGGTCTAAATTAGCTGTTACCACTCAAAAAAGATGTTGGAGTCATTGTGGATAGTTCTCTGAAAACATCCATTCAATGTGCAGCGGCAGTCAAAAAAGCAAACAGAATGCTGGGAATAATTAAGAAAGGGATAAATAATAGAACAGAAAATATAATGTTGCCTGTATATAAATCCATGGCGCGCCCACATCTTGAATACTGTGTACAGATGTGGTTGCCCCATCTCAAAAGAGATATATTAGAATTGGAAAAGGTTCAGAAAAGGGCAACAAAAATTATTAGGGGTATGGAACGGCTTCCGTATGAGGAGAGATTAATAAGACTGGGACTTTTCAGCTTGGAAAAGAGACGGCTAAGGGGAGATATGATTGAGGTGTATAAAATCATGACCGGTGTAGAGAAAGTAGATAAGGAAGTGTTGTTTACTACTTCTCATAACACAAGAACTAGGGGTCACCAAATTAAATTAATAGGCAGCCGGTTTAAAACAAATAAAAGGAAGTATTTCTTCACAATGCACAGTCAACCTGTGGAACTCCTTGCCAAGGTTCAAAAAAGAACTAGATACGTTCATGGAGGATCTGTCCATCAATGGCGATTAGCTCAGATGGGCAGGGATGATGTCCCTAGCCTCTATTTGCCAGAAGCTGGGAATGGGCGACAGGGGATGGATCACTTGATGATTACCTGTTCTGTTCATTCCCTCTGAAGCACCTGGCATTGGCCGCTGTCGGAAGGCAGGACACTGGGCTAGATGGACCTTTGGTCTGACCCAGTAGGGCCACTCTTATATGTTGGAGGGAGAAGCTGTCCTGCCAACATAGTGTTGTCTATACCGGCGCTTAGGTTGGTGTGTAACTTACGTCTCTCAGGGGGGTGGATTATTCATACCCCTGAGTGATATAAATTATATCAAAGTAATTTGTCATGTAGACATGATCTAAATCTAAAATGGCATCACCTCTTGTTGATTCAGTAGCTATTGGTGAAGAAATTTATTGGCTATTACATCCAGGAATATCTGGGTCCTACCATTAATATTAGCACTTGTCCTTCAATTTATATCTGGGAAATTAAAGTCTCCATAATCATGCAATTCCCAGTAGCACTTGTTTCATTAAAAATATTGAAGAGGTCTCTATCCATATCCAGATCAGAGCCTGAGACTCTGTAGGAGATCCTGAACACTAGCGCAGTGGAGCCTGGGTTACCTTTTTTCCCCAAAGTGATTTTGACCCAAACAGATTCCGTTTTATCCATTCAATCACTTACAATTTCTTTAGAGTCTACCTCGTCATTAATAAACAATAGTAGTCTCCTTTACTCCTTTACTTTTATTTCTGTCTTTTCTGAACAGCACATACCCTTCAATACTATTGTGACACACTATACCTCGGGGGAGGGAGCCTTGTAACCTCTATATTCATCATTTGTATATAATTGTGATATTGTATGTAAAGAATGCCAGGTAAGGTATCACGGGAAAGGTTACGATCTGCTGAAATCTATTGTTATATCTAAATATGTATGTCATCAGTACATATGAAGTTGAGATGATATTGTATTATTGTCACTAAAATGTGCTGTGAGTTTGGGAATTGCCCAGATATTAGCTCCCCAGAGACAAGAACAAGGGAGGTAACAAATGCCTAGGAGGGTGTCAAGCAACCATCAACAGCCATTGTCCAGCAAGGAAGTTACAATTCAAGGACTCACTGGCACATGGCCACACCAGGGGAATTGCTCAATCTTGTGTGGTGAGTCAGCAATGCCCACCAGATGTGCCTGGACTTGTGTTCTCCAAGCACATGGACTGAGGATATAAAATAGGGGACAGAGGCTGCATGGTTTGTCCTTTTCTCCCTCCCCACACATGCGGAAGGCAAGGAGAACGCTGGAGCTGAGGAGACTGGTCCCCAGCCTAACAAGGAGTGCCTGCATATGAAAGACTGTAACCAACCTGCAGTATCCAGTGGGGTGAGAAAAATTGCTTAGTCCAGATATTGTCTAATCTAATAAGGCAGAGAATTTAGACTCCCTGCTTATCTTTTATTTTCCTTTGGTAACTACTCTTACTTTTGCCTATCACTTAAAATCAATCAACTTATTCTAATGTTTATCCTTACCAGTGAGTTTGACTGAAGTGCTCAGGTTACAAAGCCTGGTGTATGTCTTCTTTCCATTGATGAAGTGGTGAACCAATTAATACACTTGCATTGCTCAAGAAAGGGTCTTTTCTTGAGGTACGAGGCTGGGAGCTGGGGGGATTTGGCTGGTCCCTCTCTCTGTGTGATTCGCGAGAGGCTCTGTGAGTAGTCATGCAATGTACAGGGTGTGGGGCTCCACATGGGGTTGTACTGAGTGGTAACAGCCTCTGGAGGGGTATGTTGCTTGTCACAAGTAAGGCATTGTGGGAGACAACCCAGATTAATGAGTTACACAGTGGTCTCACCGTCCCAGATTGCCTTCCGGGGACCTCATCCCACTCTGGCTTCATCATGTCCTAGTTCTCTGAGCTTCTTCTTTGCTCTCGCTCTCTGGGTAGGTCTAGATCACCAGTGAAAGGTGTGATTGCAGTATAAGCAGATATACCCATGCTTGCTTTCCTCTACATGCATATGTACTCTACATACCACCAAAGGAATCCTGTAGACCCCCTAGCACAGATATAAGCAGCAGTGTAGATGGTGAGGCACACCTTAGGCCAGTAAAGACATGCCTGAAGGGAGTGGGTATGTACCTGTGTATATACCCTACACTCTGTCTACTCGTCCAAGTAATGCTTCCTGTCTACCCTACTCTTTTTAGCAGTGTAGTGTCCCGCTGCCTTCCTGCTGCTGCCTCTTCCCCATACACTAGGCACAAGGACTCTGCATCTCCACTCTCCTGCCCCTTCTTGCTTCCAGCTGGCAAAAGCACTCCTCACAGCCCATATCCCCACACAGTAGATGAAAAAAAGTCAAGCATAGGCTATCTTGTGTTGGCTAAGCTTGACCATTGTTTAACCTTTACCCTAGTGAAGACAAGGCCTAAGAGATTCCCCCACACAATTCTTGTGCACTTTTCATGCAGTCCTCACATGGTTAGGAAGGGAACAGCCCTGTGATCTCTCACAGGGACTCCCAGGGGCATCATCAAAGAGGGCAGAGTGGGAGGCATTACCTTAACTCTTCATTTCCTGGTTTTCAGAGGGTTAAGTTTAGCCACTCTCCACATTCTGGAAGGGCAAAAGGCAGCACCAGGCAACCTCAACTCTATGTTAACAAAGTTTTGGGGCTGTGAATTATGTAATGGAAATTAGAACCTGCTGTTAGTTGCATCCTGAGCTTCCTAGAATTCACAGCCCCACCCCCATTACACAGGGTGCGCTTTTGACCTCCGCAGCCACACACTATATCCTCGCACAACTGTTACCGAGAGGGAGGCTGTCAGGACTCATTCATGAGGTGGTGCCCCAGCAGTGCATCTGCAAGGTTAGAGTTTGAGGCCTCAGGTGAAAATAAGACAATGAAACAAATCAACTGCTTACAACAGAGTCCACATTTGAATTCTTTTCAGCCTCCCCCTCCTTTGTCATTTATGTCCTCAACCTCACCCTTCTCCTCTTCCAGCTCTTTAACAAATATGTGCTGGGGTGAGAAAGCTCTTACCATGTCATCCTCATCCCTTGTGCTCTGCCTTGGAGCCACTGACATTAATGACAGAGCCACCTGTGAAAGATAAAAAAATCAATTAAAGTGAATGGGAAAACCATATGAACAGACAGAAACTGGTGTGTCCTGGGCTGTAATCTCCATATCAAAGGGTAGACTGCAACATAAACACTTATGTACTGTCCTCTTTGCAGCCCCAGAACATGAAAAGCATAAGTGGCAGCACCACAAGTTTCCCACACATGGATCACCACCCAACTAAACAGCCTCACACCTGCCCAGGAGAGAGAATAACAAGGGAGTAGAAATCCATGACCATTCTGCATTGTCCTGTTTACTGAGAATACCAGCAAGAGAGTTGATTGGGGTCAGGTTTTCAAAAGAGCTCAACTCCCCTTTAGTTACCAGTAGTAACCAGCCCCTCCCTTCTGTCAAAATGAGACTGATGGATGAGATGAGAGATTCTTCATGAGATAAGAGCAATAACATCACTCAAAAGCTCTGATGACACAGGAAATGATGACACCATACCATGAGGTATTAAGGCATAATATTTGGTACATTGGCATATCTGGTACGGCATCATTTTTTTGTGACTTCGTATCTGGTGACTGAAGTTCACTCTTTCTCCCAACATGTTTTAAGTTTTAAAGCTCCATCTTGTTCCCAGTGGACCAGAGGTCCCCTTGTCAACAGTCTCAGCAGAAAAGGACAAGGTTTAAATGCTCCTGGACACTTAACTACACTCAAGTTGAAGGACGGTTCTTAGTTCACAGTTAAGGCACAATTTCTGAGGCATGGGAAAGCAATGTTTGCACAGCCAACTACCATGCTGTACCTGCAATAAAGCTAAATCTAATTTCCGTAACTACATTGCTCCTAGTTACACAACCACCACCACCACAAATACCTGCTGCTCGCATTAAAACAAACATAATGTTCCCTCCCCCAGCAGCCTCTATCTCCCATTATTTTTAGGAGCATCTGGGAAAAAACAAATTAGAAGTTTCATTAATTAATTACCTTCTTGGTGGTAACAGTCCATTTCTCCCTGGTAGGCATTCCCTCCCCCTCCTGTATACCCCTCCCCTTCCTCCCTCCACTGGCCATACCTTCCCCACATTCCTCTGCCCACAATCCCCTCCACCACTCCGGCCATGCTGGCCATCCCCTTGATCCTGCTGGCCATCCCCTGCTCCCCCTCGCTGAGCACTCAGTCCTCTTTTAAAAATCATTTTCCTCTGTGATTTCTTTGTAACCTAAAAGAAACATGAAGGAAAAACTTAAATGTTGTAACACAAAAAATATATGGATAATCCAGGCTTTAGAGATGTCTGTACTGAGAAAAGAATAGCCAACTAGGAAAATGTATCAATTATCTGGATAATGATCCAGGCCTTTATGTTAAGGATAAGAAATTAGTCCTGGCCCAAACAGAAATTGATTTAAATCTCAGTCAAATCTCAAAAGGAGAAAATGCAAGAATTAGAATAAAGGGAAAACATCCAGATAGGAAACTATAAGTGCTACAGGTAAAACTGACCAAGTTTAGGGATGTGGAGATGAAAGTAAGGCCTGGTCTATGCTTAAAAGTTAGCCAGACTTAGCTACATCACTCAGGCAGCTAGGTCGATGGAAGAATCCTTCTGTTGATTTAGTTACCGCCTCTCGGAGAGATGAATTAACTAAATCAACAGAAAAAAACCCTTCCGTCAGTATAGGAAATGTCTACATTACAGCAGCACAGCCGCAGTGCTGTAGCTCTACTATGTAACGTAGACATGGCCTAAGTAGGGTATAAGTTCTTTACGTCAAAATTCAAGAAAGGGAGTGAACTCCCTGAGAAAAGGTTCGAGAGGAACAAATGTAATCTTTGAAACATAATGAACAGTTCCCACACCTTATAGATAATTATACTAAGGGTTTGTCTACACACAGAGGTTGCACTGGTTTAGCTAATGGGGTGATGTTAAACTGATTTAGTTAAACTGGTGCAACTTTGTGTTTAGACAAAAACTAGGAATACAGAAGAGGGAGCACAGGAAATGAATTCCCTACACCAAATAATAGAGCAGGACAACAGGGTACAGACAGACAAATTACTATAACTAATGCAGGGGGGACCCGCAAGGTCAGCTAGAGGAACTTGCTGAATTGGGAAATTTAGAGAAGCAAAAATACATCTGGAAAACCAAATCTCCCAGCTCTGCTCTGAATGGGGGAGAGAAATGAAAACTGACAGGACCAGCAGGATCAAATGAGAAAAGAATAGGCAGGTCTAATGAGATGGAGTAACACCCCTCAGGGTCTGTAAGTCCTCTCTCGAGAACCACGGCACTTTCTCCTGCCACTTGCCAAGTGACCCCTCCTTTTCATGTCCCCAGCCATCAGGGGCTCACCCCCACTCTGCCCCTCCTTTCTCTAAGCCCCAGGTCATAGCACCTGCTCTTGAAACAGGCCTTCTACCTCCACTAATAGTCAACAGTCACGTGTCCCTGTCACTAGCGGACACAAGTTCCTACTTCTGAACAATACAGTCTGGCACCCCCCTGTCTCTCCTCAATGGCCACCTGCCCCTCAAGCAAAGAGCCCACGGACACCCACTCTGGCTACTAATTCACGATCATCTGGGAAGGCTCTCAGCCAATAGGTAGATCTGTCTCTGTCCCTTGCCAGCAGGCCCCAGCTCTGATTGCTAATCCCTCAGCCAGTGCTTCCAGTCAAAGACCCCCTACTTCTCTCCTGGTCCTGCAGGCAGCACCCTCAGGGAGGTCTGAGGGGACGGGGTTTGTAGAAGGGGGCACCATCACCTCATGAGCACCCCCTTGTGTCTGAGTGTGGCTTTGCTGCCACCTGCCTCAGTTTCCCCCAATGAAGTAACAATGAGGTCATTTCAACACCGCAGACAAGGAGAAGCCCATAGAACACTGCTACATTGCAGCATCTCTCTCTTTAATACAGCATTCTGACAGCAGCACTTGTACAGAGTTTAAAGGCTCTTACCTCAGAGCCCAGATAAAACTTAATAGGCCAAAAACAAAAGTCTCTATGTTCCAGCAGCAGCTTCTTCTGCTGTAAGACCTCCAGCTACTCCACTGCCTGGAGAGCTCTGCAGTCTTTTCCCTGCTTGTTCAGCATCTCTCCCAAGCCTCCTGGCCTAGAAAGCTTTTGCCGAATTCAGACTCCCTAGAAGCTCCCCTCCTCTTGAGCTTCCCCTCAACAGAGCTCTCCTAAGACATTGTTTATTAGGCCCAGGTGCTCCTTACTTACCTAACTGCCTTCCAGCTACTTAGGCAGTTGACTGTTCCCAGGTGGAGCTGGGTTAGCTCATGCCTTTCAGCAGACCCTGTCACAGCTAGGCTGGGCATCTAATTCTCTTTAACACATCAGCCCTATGACAGGGTTCCCTGAACACTAGCTACTGAATGACATGGACAACCACAAAGGGGGGGAGGAATAGCTCAGTGGTTTGAGCATTGGCCTGCTAAACCCAGGGTTGTGAGTTCAATCCTTGAGGGGGCCATTTAGGGATCTGGGGCAAAAATCTGTCTGGGGATTGGTCCTGCTTTGAGCAGGGGGTTGGACTAGATGACCTTCTGAGGTCCCTTCCAATCCTGATATTCTATGACAATCACCAACTCAGACTGATCCAATGAGAGAAGGCCAAGGAATTTTTTATGCCCCTCAGTAAGGGAGAAACAAACACCATCGAGAGGGGAAAGGGAAACTCAGTGGTATTCTAGGTAAGAATAAGGTATATGGGGATAGGTCTCTTTGAAGGGAACCCAATGGTCACTACCAGCATCCCCACTATGGGAGAGGAAGGAGACAACATAAATAATTGGGGCTACCATCGAGGTAACAACTAAAAGAGGAATTTCCCCAGAGAGCGCGCACAGGAGGTGGCTGATGTACCAAAACCCCACACTGAGGGAAACTAATCAGAGCAATAAAACAATATTTTGCTACCAGGCTTCTAGAGCAGAGGTTCTCAAATTTCATTGCACTGTGACCCCCTTCTGATAAAAAAATTACTACACGACCCCAGGAGGGAGGACAAAAACCTGAGTCTGCCCAAGTCTCCCTGGCCCCCAGGTGACTGGCAAGTCACTGCTACCCAAACTACTCAGCCCTCTGCCTGTGAGTAAATGAGACATCTCCAGGCATGGACAAAGTCTCACTGGGAAAGCAAAACCCGATCCTATGTCCAGACAAGCCTGGAAAATGAGCATCTAGTGGGGACATCAGGAGTTGTAGAATGGAACTGTCTTCTCTGGGTACAGGCCAGGATCATCCAGCCAACCTGCACCCCCTGAAGAGGAAGGAGAGGTGGGCTGAGGGGGACGCAGCTGGGAGTCTAGTATTCCCACTGCCAGATCCCCCTGTCTAGTGTGAAGAAAGGTTCAATCTACACTAACCTGGGGGAATTCACCCAAACAGACCTCCCGTCCCACCAGCAAAAACCCAGATCTGGAGTCCCAGCTCTGAGAACAGCCGAGCAGAAGGGAAATAGACAGCCAGGAATGGGACACGCTTACTTCAGTACCAGACAGGAACGGATCTGAGAAGCCCTCTGACGACCAGTGTTGCCCTCAGAAAGTGGTGGGTGGGTGGGTGGGGCATCACAGAATAACTACAACATCTTTCTCCCACATACGCACTTCCAACAACATTCCCCCAACCTCTCTCTCATGCATGGGCCAACGCCCATCACACCTCTCTAAAACACAACCACTCCCACCCTGTCACCCATCCTCAGGCCCCCTCCCTCTGTATCAAGAACAAATGTGCTCCACTCCCCACCACACTACCCTCCCCCTCACATCCCTCAAACACACATGATCCCCTCTTCCTCACAAACACCGTCTCCTCTCCTCTCACCTCCTTTCACACATGTGCTCCCCTCCCACTTATACCAGTCTTCTATCCCCCTTCCCCCACTCCCTTCTGCTGGTAATTACCTCCCCGTCACAACATCCCCCCCTCCCACTGCTGGGCATTCCCTGCCCCGGCTGTAACCCTCCTCCCCCTGCTGTAGCCCCACTTGCTCCCCCTGCTCAGCACTCACCAGCGATGTCAGCCACTCCTTCACCGTCAGTCCAGCCTAAAAGAAATGTGAAGGAAGAACTTAACTGGTGTAACACAGAAATACATGGAAAATCCAGACTTTAGCGATGTCTGAACTAAGAGAAGAATAGCAGTGTAGGAAAAAATACTGATCATCTGGATAATGTCTCCTCCTCCCCTCTCTCCCTCCCCCTCAGGCCCTGCTGCTTCCATCTATTCTGCATGCCCTCCCTGACTGTGCAATTCCAGACCTTACCACATTCATCGCTGGTCAAGCCATATCTGGAGTATTGCGTCCAGTTTTGGGTCCCCCCACTACAGAAGGGATGTGGACAAATTGGAGAGAATCCAGCGGAGGGCAACAAAAATGATCAGGGGGCTGGGGCACTTTACTTATGAGGAGAGGCTGAAGGAACTGGGCTTGTTTAGTCTGCAGAAGAGAAGAGTGAGGGGGGATTTGATAGCAGCCTTCAACTACCTGAAGGGAGGTTCCAAAGAGGATGGAGCTCGGCTGTTCTCAGTGGTGGCAGATGACAGAACAAGGAGTAATGGTCTCAAGTTGCAGTGGGGGAGGTTTAGGTTGGATATTAGGAAACACTATTTCACTAGGAGGGTGGTGAAGCACTGGAATGGGTTCCCTAGGGAGGTGGTGGAATCTCCATCCTTAGAGGTTTTTAAGGTCAGGCTTGACAAAGCCCTGACTGGGATGATTTAGTTGGGGTTGGTCCTGCTTTGAGCAGGGGGTTGAACTAGATCAGCTCCTGAGGTCTCTTCCAACCCTAATCTTCTAGAATTCTGTGTTTGGGATGTGCTATGTATAACCTGCACTGTGAGTTCACTGGGTTTAGCCATGGTTACACTTACACCACTATAGTGGCAGAGCTGCAGTGGTGCAGCTACACAACTGTAGCACTTCAGTGCAGCCACTGACTACAGGCGTTCTCTCACTGTAGTTAATCCACCTACCTGAGAGTTTACTACCTACTGTAGTTAATACACCTACCTACTCTTCCATCAACCTAGCATTGTTTACACTGGGAGTTAGGTGGGTTTTACTACGTCACGCAGGGGTGTGGATTTTTTGCCCTCCCACTTTTTTCCTGCCTTAAGGGTGAGAAACTGGGAGAGGGGATGGAGAAGAGCAAGCAGTGGGGTAGGGGGCCCTCGAGGGAAGAGGCGGAGCAAGGGCAGGACCTCGGGAGGAAGGGGTGGAGCAGGAGACAGGCCATTGTTTGTATGCTGGTGCCCCAGAGCTTCTCCCGCTCCTGCCCTGAGCTACGTAACAGGCTTGACTTAACTTTTTAGAATAGAACTAGCCACTACTTGGCTTTGGGATCATTTCCACATCCTGGTAATAGAGTTTACTCTAAATTACTGCTATGTCCCCTCTTTGAAGGGAAGCCAATGGTTACCACCACCCCCAACCCCATCCCCGCTATGAAAGGGGAAGGAGACCTCAGAAATACTGAGCCTATGATTGAGGTAATAACTGAAAAGGAATTTTCCCACAGAGAGACCACAAGCAGTGTCTGATGTACCAAACCCCCACACTGAGGGGAACTAATCAGAGCAGTAAAACAGTATGTTGCTAATCAGGCTTCTAGGGTAAACAGGGCCACCTGAAGAGACTACCCCAGGGCAGCTCCCTCTTCTTTAGATCTAAGTCAGTGTGAACTCCCACCCTAGTCATGCTGCTTAATTGCATGTGTCTGTCACCATTTTGCCACAGTGTCCACATCAAATGGCTTTTGTCTTTTCAAACTTTATTTTTTTTTATTGAAACACATATATAAATATGGTTTATCTATTGTGCCATTTCCCCCTGTGCTTTAAATGAAATATATTGTAAGTTCCCTCAAGTGACAGTTTTTATATTATACTATGACATCTAAAGCTTTCTTTACAGTTTACAAGTAGAACAGTTTTTGTTTTGTTA
Organism: Terrapene triunguis; assembly: GCF_002925995.2. NCBI lineage: Eukaryota > Metazoa > Chordata > Testudines > Emydidae > Terrapene > Terrapene triunguis. The sequence continues at coordinate 268,175 of NW_020695425.1, forward strand.
AGGATTTTTGTAGATTTACTTAAAAATAAGCTAACACTATTTTTGAAAGGCTAGGGTAGTGTATCTCAAAAAAAAAAATTTTCATTAAACCTCTACAAAACAGCCCTTAGATTGTAAAGACAGGTCTTTTTGTTATGTTACAGGGTATTTCATCTCAGTCAAAAATGACCAATGCTCTTTTTTCATGTTAAACATTAAAACGTTTATTTGTTAAAGCTTTACTTGGTTTAACAGGGATCTATAAAGAAATATGCTGTAAACTGATGTTACAAGATTTTTTAATTTTAATCCTGAGATTAAAAAATTCTATTGTTACAAAAGTTAAGAGTTTTTTTAAGGGGGGAGGAGGATGGGGGGATATGTTTCTTCAGATAACAAGGATTGAAGGGGCGAATTTTAATCTCCCTCCTTTATGCTTTTATAAAAGTATAGCTTTTCTTTTTAAAGCTTTATTCTAAATTATGGGAATATCACATTCACCCCAAAAATCTTCACACTTTAAAAAGGATATCCTTTAAACCTCTGTTACAAAGCTTAAATTAAAAGTCTCCCTTACAGCTAAAGTCAATAAGTACTAATTTCCAATAAATATAAAAGGCTATAAAATACATTACTTTAAGTAAATGGAATAAGGGACATTGATATAAAGATTAGACATAACTTTCATGAGGGTCTTTCTTACATTTTTAAAGACAAAGGCTAAAGCCTTTATGTAAAAAGAAGTAATTTAATTGTTGGCACAAAACTAAAAGCAAATAAAGTTGTCTGTTAAATTTACATACATTTTGTAAATAAAGATATCTGCACACATGCTCCTTTTGATTGGAGCTTTAAAAGTTTGGTTTTTGAAACTTCACTTGTGTAACCCTCTGCCTGTTTGGAGTGGCTCTCTGTCCCCCACTAGTGGTGGCTAGGCCAACTAGCAATTGATGAGCCTGCTACAGCCTTGGCTAAGAGACACGTCTTTTAGTTCGTGCAGTAAGTTCCAGAGGTCCCAGGTTTGATCCCCATGCTGATGTCTCTGTGTGGGTTGGCATTACACTGGGTTTAACAGCATTCACATTTTTTAGAAGTTAAAAAAATAAGAGTGTGGGAGAGAAATAGCTTTCTTATCTCTGCTAAAAAGTTTTATCAACTGTTTTAAATAGGCTGAGTTTTCTATTAAGTTAATGTGTGTGTGTTTTGTATAAAGTCTGTAAATCTAAAACTTTCTTTACAGTTTACATGCTCCGTTCAGAGCAGAACTCCAGTAAATATATTCAAACACCCGGGCAGCCAATTTCAAGGGGTCCATGGGATCCCACAACTAAAGCCTGGAGCCCCAGTGTGCCTATTTTCTTCTCAAAAAAATTCTTTTTTGTCTAACTTTTAAAATTACTCTAAATGTGAAACACCTTCCCACCTGCTGAGATCAGCTGTTTTGCAGTATGCAGGAAGCACTGGGGGGAAAGGGGTGGAGCAGGGATGGGGCGTGCTTGGGGGAGGCGGCAGAACTGGGTGGGGGCTTGGGAGAAGGGGCGAGTGGGAGCGGGGTCTGGGGGATCAGGGGTTTGAGCACCCCCAGGTGCAGGCCAGGAGGAAGCCTGCACCTGTGGTGGAAAGGGAAACTGAGACAGAGGAGATGGCCTGATGAGAAAAAATACATTCACATGGAAAAGGAGTGAGATGACAACATAAAAAATCTACATCCATGGGTGGAGGGAGCACGTGAGATGCGGCAGGGTTGGTGTGATATGGCAGGGGAAGTGAATGTCCCGTAGGCATTGGGGAGATACCACAGTGGGAGAGGGGATTCAGCCGTTGCAGTGTCATCAGTAGAGCTTATATGTGGAGGAGAAATAACCATTTTCTCTCTTGTAAAAAGTATTATCAGTTGTTTAATAGAACTGGTTTTACTTTTCAGTTATCCTGTGTGTGTTTGTATAAAGTGTGTATATCTACACCTTTATTTACAAATAATACATTTTTAGAGCAGTTTTCCTTTAGGCCAAACTTTAAAAAGCAAGCTAGCACTAGTTTTTAAACGGCTGGTGTATTTCTACAAACCCTTGTGTTATGTTCAGAGTTTGTCTTTTCATTTATTTGTTTAAAGAGATGCATTTTTTAGCCAGATTAATGGTCAAAAACCACACCAGTCATAAAGAATAGCCTGTGATTGGCTCAGCCAAGGGGCGTGGCTTGTCCAAGGCTGACTGTCCTGGAATTACTGGCATTCGAGTAGTGGCAGCTGGAGGGGGAAGCTGCTTTTCTCTTCCCACCAGCTTTCTTCCTTTCCTGTTTTAAAACTTTCTCTGCCGTCTCTCTCAGTTTATTTTCTCTCTCTTTCTGTAACAGGCTGAAAGACTTTTGCTTTTCTCAGCTGTTCTTCAGCCACTCGCACTTTGGGTTTTGTTTATCCCACCCCACTTTATTTTCTCTTACACACTGTGACTAATATTTAATGCTTTTATTTCAAATCACACATACAGTTATTCTCAGATTTCAAAATAACCTAAATGCATAAAAAGTATTGTTCTTTAAAAAGGCCGGTTAACATATTTCCTCCTCACTGCTGCTTTCCTCTGTTTACTAACCTGTATTTAAAATGTGTGAAAAGCCTATTTTCTTCTGGAAAAAAAATCTTTTTTTCTTCTAACGTTTAAAATGGCTCCAAATGTGGAAAAATTCACACAGATGCGCACACACTCACACACACAAGCAGTCCTAATCTTTCCCATAAAAAATGATATTCTGTGCAGAGGACTGTAAGACAGCCCCTGTTACTGATGTGATGCCTGAATGCCATGGGGATATCCCACTAGAGAGCATTGAGGTGTGTGAAGAGTTCACCCTAACTGAAAAGACAGAGGTTATGACTAGAGCCCTGGAAATCTGCACAGATCCACTTTATGTCCCTAGAGATCTGCATCCATGGATGCGGATGCAGTTGTGTTGTTCACCAACTTCGCAGATGACGGATTGGATACAAATTCAAAAAAAATTTTTTTTTTATCCGCGCAGGTCTCTAGATCAGTGGTTCTCAACACAGGGTCCACACGCGGGACTGAAGCCAGGAGCCCCGAGCCCTGCGCCCCACCCCGGGGCTGATGATCTGAGCCCCAGCACCCTCCGTGCAGCTGAAGTCTATGGCTAAAGCCCCAAGCTCCAATGCCTCACGCAGGGCTGAAACCCTGAGCTCTGGCACCCCCATGAGGCTGAAGCCCATAGCACTAAACCCCAGCACCCTCCGCAGGGTTGGAGCCCTGAGCCCGGCATCTCTCACAGGGTTAAAGCTGGGAGACCTGAGTCCCAGCACCCCCCTGTGGGGCTAAAGCTGTGAGCCCCAGTGCCCCCAGGGGGCTGAAACCCCAAACCCCACTGCCTGGAGAGCTCTGCAGTCTTTTCCCTGCTTGTTCGGGGTCTCTCCTAAGCCTCCCTTCCTGGAAAGCTTTTGCCTAATTCAAGCTCCCTTCTCTGAAGCATCCCCCTCAACTTAGTTCTCCTAAGAAATTTATTAGGTCCAGGTGCTCCTTACTTAATTAACTGCCTTCCAGCTACTTAGGCAGATAACTGTTCCCAGGTGGAGCTGGGTTAGCTCATGCCCTTCCGTGGACCCTGTCACAGGTAGGCTGGGCATCTAATTCCCTTTACCAGGCCAGCCCAATAACGGGTTCCCTGAACACTATCTGCTGACTGACACGGGACCACAACCATCAACTCAGCCTGACCCAATGAGAGAAGGCCAAGGAATTTTTATGACCCTCAGTAAGAGAGAAACAAAAACTGGAGAGAGGGGAAAGGGGAACTCAGGGAACCCAGCTGTGGAATTCTGGGTAAGAATAAAGCATATGGGGACAGCTCTCTTTGAAAGGAACACAATGGTCACTACTGGCATTGCCACTATGAGAGAGGAAGGAGACCTCATAAATTTGGGACCACAGTTGAGGTAATAACTGAAAGAGGAATTTCCCCACACATACATTAGTCTCACACTCCCCTCCTCCTCATTCCCTCTCTCACCCCACTCGCCTTCCATGCTTCCAGCACATGCTCCCCTTCACTTGCACACACACACATCCTCCCCACTGCCCTCCCTCTGATCACACACACACTCAACCCTCCCTTCTATACATGCACATGCTCCCTTTCCCCTTACCCCCTCTGTGATAAATGAAGTGGGGGAGGGTAGCTCCCTTTTATGGACACCCAGCCAGCCAGTTAGCTATAAGATTCCTCTTAGTAGTTATTCTCTACTTGCTTTACCTGTAAAGGGTTAACAAGCCCACAGGTAAAAGGAAAGGAGTGGGCACCTGACCAAAAGAGCCAGTGGGAGGGCTAGAACTTTTTAAAATTGGGAAAAAACTTCCATTTGTCTGTTGTTGTTGTTCTCCAGAGAGCGGAGACACAGAGCAGCAATGCTGTAAGCAGCTTTAAGCCAGGTATGATCATAGATAATCAATTCATACCTCAAACCTACTTATCTGAAGCCTCAGATATGTAAGTAAATTAGGGAAGGTCTAGAAAGATGCAATTAGGGTTATTTATTTTATTTCTTATTGGCTCGTGGACTCCTCTGTGCTAACCCCGGATGCTTTTGTTTTACTTGTAACCTTTAAGCTGAACCTCAAGAGAGCTATCTTGATGCTTATAATTGTTTCTTTTAAGATCTAGCAAAAAGCCAAAGTTCCAAATGTATTTCCTTTCTTTTTGGGTTTAGTAAAATTTACCTCTTTTAAGAACAGGATTGGATTTTTGTGTCTCTAAGAGGTTTGTGCATATATTGTTTAATTAGCTGGTGGCAACAGCTGATTTCCTGTTTTTTTTCTCAGCTCTTCCTGGGAAGGAGGGTGAAAGGGCTTGAGGGTACCCCACAGGAAGAAATTCCCAAGTGTTTCTTCCTGTGTTCTCAGAAGGGGGGGGGGGTTTGCACTTGGGTGGTGGCAGCATCTACCCATCCAAGGACAGAGAGAAGCTGTGACCTTGGGAGTTTAATACCAGTGGCCAGTATTAATTTTTTTAGAATCCTTCAAGCCCCGACCTTCTGCTCTCGAAGTGCCAGAGTGGGGAATCAGCCTTAACACCCTCTAACACACATTCTCCCCTTCCCCTGCTCTCTCTCTCACACACACACTCTCCTCACACTCAGCACCAACTCACACACTCTCCACAGCCTTACACACACACACACACTCCCACTCCCCTCCTCCTCACACCCTCTCAAACACACCGGCTTCCCATCTCTTCACCATTTTACCCCTCCTGCTCACCCCTCTCCCTCATACCCCTCTCTCACACGCATGCACACACAGGTTCCCCATCCCTCACACAAATGTCCCTTCCCTGTCAAACTCCTCACAAACACAGGTCCCCTCCCTTTCTCTCCTCTCCCACTCCCAATCACATGCTTCCCTCCTCTTCACCCCATCACTAAGTCTAGGTTATGCCCCTAGTCTAGTTTAAACAGTCTCTGTGGAGTACCCCGTTAGTGTGCCAGACTCCCATGGGTCACACTTTACCACAAGGGCCGGCCACATGGTCTCAACAGCTCCACGACTAAGCCTTTGGGCTCCAGCAACACCTCTTTGTTCCTGTGGCTCCCTGCAGCAAGTCCAACCAACATCAGACTCCTGAGGGGGACGGTACCTTCTTTGGGCACCAAGCATGTCAGTGTGTATTTCAGTGACACCAAGCAGCCCTTTTCAAAACCAGGTAGCTTCAATAGTCAATTGGTGTTAGCATGGGGGAGGTAAGCTTAGCACAGAGTTCGTATTGGTGGAAGCCTGGGCTTTGCCATGTCCCAATTCTCTGAGCTCCTTCTTTGCTCTGTCTCTCTCTCTAGGTACGTTTATACCACCAGTGACAGCTGTAATTGTAGTATGGGCAGGCAAACCCACGCTAGCTTTACTCTAGGGGTACGTCTACACCACAAGATGCTTTCAGCGGCATGGAGAGTACATATGCATGTAGACCCCCTAGCATAGGTATAAACAGCAGTGTAGATGGTAAGACACAGCTTAGGCCAGTAGAGTAAAGCCATGCCTGAAGGGTGCGGGTATGTACCTGGCTATATGCCCTACACCAAGGGTAGGCAATTGTTTTTTGTCAAGGTCCAAGTTTCTTGCTCAAGGTATAGTCAAGGTCCAGACTCCAGAGAAAATAGTAATAAAAAGCCCAACAACAATAATCATAGAATCGCAGAATTGTAAGACTGGACGGGACCTCGAGAGGTCATCTAGTCCAGTCCCCTGCACTCATGGTGGGACTAAGTATTATCTAGACCATCCCCGACAGGTGTTTATCTAACCTGCTCTTAAAAATCTCCCATGATGGCAATTCCACAACCTTCCTAAGCAATTTATTCCACTGCTTAACCACCCTAATGTCCAACCACCCTTGCTGCAATTTAAACCCATTGCTTCTTGTCCTATCCTCAGAGGTTAAGGAGAACAATTTTTATCCCTCCTCACTGTAACAACCTTGAAAACTGTTATCATGTCCCTGTGACACTGCACCCCATATTGTTCACAGTAATATTATTATGATAGGATTATGGCACAATTATGTTGCATTTTGTACAAGATAAGTCATGAGGTGTCATTGGAAAAGTTATGATATGTTGAATATGACCAAAAGAGCCAATGGGAAGGTAGAACTTTTTTAAAATTGGGAAAGAAACTTTCCCTTTGTCTGTTGTTCTCTGGGCTGGAGGGACTGAGCAGCCATGCTATAAGCAGCTTAAGCCAGGTATGATCATAAATTATCAGATCACGCCTAGAACTACTTGTCTGAACTCCAAATGTGTAAGTAGATCAGAATGTGTAGCTAGATGCGATTAGGGTCATTTCTTTAATTTCTTATTGGCTTGTGGACTCCTCTGTGCTAACCCCAGGTGCTTTTGTTTGCTTGTAATCTTTAAACTGAACCCCCAAGAAAGCTATTTTGGGTGCTTGATTTTTGGAATTGTGCTTTTAAAATCTAGCAAAAGCCTAAGTTCCAGATGTATCTTCTTTCTTTTTGTTTTTAATAAAATTTACCTTTTTTACGAACAGGATTGGATTTTTGGTGTTCTAAGAGGTTTGTGCATATATTGTTTAATTACCTGGGGGCAACAGCTAATTTCCTTTGTTTTCTTTCTAAGCTCCTCCCGGGAGGGGGGGTGAAAGGGCTTGAGGATACCCCACATTAAGAAATTCCCAAGTGCTCCTTCCTGGGTTCAAAGGGGGTTTTGTTGTATTTGGGTGGTGGCAGCGTTTATCAAGCCAAGGTCTGAGAAAAGCTGTAACATTGGGAGTTTAATACAAGCCTGGATTGACAAGTAGTAATTTTTAAAATCCTTGCAGACCCCACTTCTGCACTCGGAGTGACAGAGTTGGGATTGAGCCTTGACAGAAGTTATGAATATTCACTATGTATCTGTATTTCAAATGTACTTACACTGGGTAACACCCAGTAGACAAGATGCCTTCAGTCTAGATAGCTGGTTGGGAAGGGACTATTCAGGGCAATGAGCCATTAGGGAAAACAATAGGCCTTAGGAGAAACTCATCTCCCACCTGGTGAGCATTCCTGAGAACACTAGAGACAGCCTGTGAGTGATGGCTGCTATGACATTACAAGGATATGTGACCAGGCCAGATGATGCTGGACTCCATCTTGGGATGTCAGTATTTTTCCACAGACTGGTCTGGGAACCAAGCTTTGGAACAAAGGGTTCCTGCCATATGCAAAAACTATCTAAGGCAGGGAGTGACATCATCAGTGGTTTTTCACTCTCAGGCAAGAAGACTCCTGGAAACACCTGAGGAACAAAGTCTGAACTGGGGGAAGTGCTGGACCCAGGCTAAAGGAATTTCTAGCCTGTGAATGGAACACCTGGGGATTCCAAGCTGCAAAGCAAGCATAGCTTCCCCCTTAAGAATCTGCAGTCTGATTGTTTCATCTCTTAGGGTGAGAATCTGTTAATTCATATCCAATCTATTTAGTATATTAAGCATTTTTTGCATTTTTTGTTTATTTGCTAGGTAATCTGCTTTGATCAGTTTGCTCTCCTTTATAATCACTTAAAACCTATCTTTTGTAGTTAATAAACTTGTTTTTGTTTTAATCTAGCCCAGTGAGCTTTGACTGGAGTGCTTGGGGAGAATCTCTGCTTGGTTACCACAAGTGTGATTGTTCTCTTCCCATTGAGGGAGAGGCGGACCGGGTATTAAACCAATATACTGGCTAGAATAGACAGACAGGGCAGAATAGACAGACAGGGCAGGACCATACTGCTCTTGGGTCCCAGGCTGGGAAGCTGTTGGTTAGAGAGCCTGCATGTAACTGCAGCTGGGTGTGTCCCCGCCGATATGAATGCTGGTGAAAGTGCAGGCTGGAGGGCTTTGCAGCTTGTCACAGCAGCACAGTGTGAGGGAGCCCAGGCTGGTGGTTTAAGGGGCTCAGTGGTACCCCAGTTCCAGGAGGGCACCCCAGGGGGAACCCGTCACAGTCCCCTTTCAGTCTTCTCTTCTCCAGACTAAACAAACCCATTTTTTTTTTCAATCTTCCCTCATAGATCATGTTTTCTAGACCTTTCATCATTTTTTCCCTCTTCTCTGGCCTCTCTCCAGTTTGTCCACATCTTTCCTGAAATGTGGCGCCCAGAACTGGACACAATACTCCAGTTAAGGCCTAATCAGTGTGGAGTAGAGCGGAACAATCACTTCTTGTGTCTTGCTTACAACACACCTGTTAATACATCCTAGAAGGATGTTTGCTTTTTTTTGCAACAGTGTTACACTGTCATAATGATAATAATACGTAAATAAAAAGATTTCAGAGTCCATTCAAAACTGTCTGTCGGTGTGGATTTGGCCCACAGTCCACCTATTGACTACCCCTCCCCTACATGCTCTCTACTCATCTAAGACATGCCTCCTGTCTCCCTTGCTATTTTTTGCAGTGTAGTGTCCCGCTGCCTCCCTGCTGCTGTAGTCTTCCCCTGTCACAGGGAAAGACTCCAGCAGTGGGGAAAGGCTCTGGCACAGGAGAGGAGAGCAGGGAGCAGAGAAAAGCTCTGGCAGCTCTCCGTTGCTGCAATCTTTCCCTGACACAGAATTTGGGTTACGAGCCCATGCTGAAGCCTGTGCCAGCATGTCTACACTAATATTGCTCCCCATCCTGGCTAGATTACAGCTAGAATGGGTATGCTAATCCATGCTACAAACACACCTTAACTTGCAGCAGGGCCGGCCCTAGGGCGATTCAGTTGAATCCCCGGAATCAGGCCCCAAACCCCTAGGAGGGCCCCGTGCCATCCCGAAGGAACTGCTGCCGAAGTCCTGCCGCTGTCTTCGGCGGCACCTCAATTGCTGCTGCGGAGGAAGGTCCCTCCGCCAAAGTGCCGCCGAAGGCACCAGCAGCCGATTGACCTCCTGCAGAAGTCCCGGCACTGGCGGCGGCGGCAGCTCAATCATTGCCGCTGTCTTCGGCGGCATTTCCGCGGAGGAGTGTCATTCCTCCGCGGCTACATTTGAGCTACCGCCGAAGACAGCAGCGGGACTTCGGCGGCAGCTCCTTCGAATAGGGCCCCGCGGTGCCAAAAGCCGGCCCTGCTTGCAGTGTAGATGTACCCATTATCTGCAGTTTTCCCAGCAACAACCTAAAAATTCAGCCCCCTGACACTTTCTCCCCTTTTCTCCAGCTTGGGGCATTGCTCTGCTTCCCTACAGCGAGGTGCGGGGGAAGTCATTCTCTCTGGGAGTTCTCTTCAGTCATTGAAGCTTCAATTCAGATGTGTTGATTCTAGCCCAGACAGTCCTAGTGGTGCTATGTCTGGAATACCTAGCCCAGATCTCCCACGTCCCAGGGAGAAAATCAATTCTTTTCCCCAACAGGGAGTGATGTCAAGAGGATTGGCACAGAGTCATATAGTTCATAAAAATATTACAGAAAATTCCCACTTCCATCACCCTCATCCATCACACACTCTCGTCCCCATCATCTCTTACACACACATACATGTGCTCCCCTACCCCTCACCCCCTCCACACACAGTCAGGTCCCCCTCACCCTTACCTCTCTCTCCACACACACTCTGCATCCACTCCTCCCCCCTCTGACACCTCCCCTGCCCCTCACCTTCTCTAAAACACCCCCCTTCTACCTCCCGAGACCAGAGTGGAATGATTTAAATGAAAGCTATTTAAATCACAATTTTAATCATGTATTAAATAACTAATTTTAACCTTGCTTTCCCTTTCTACTTTTTTCCCCCCCAAAGAAAGGTTGGTTCTCATTGGTTGGTAACAATTAGAACATGTTGACTTGCATGTAAATATAGCCTCCACTCTAAATTTGGTACTTCTGTTTTATAAACCAGGAAGATACACTATATCTACACACATTTTTTAACCTATTATATAGCTTAATTTACATTTATCCAGATTCTTAATTTTTACAGTTTGTATTTGTTAGAAAATGCTGATTTTTTTATGTACTAGATTATTAATTTTTTACTTGTGATTTGTGTCAAGCTCTACTTGGATTGAAATTAAAAGTCAATTAAAAATGAATAAGCAGCATTTTAATTTTTTATTAGTTAAATCAAACTACCTTAAATGTACTGGATACATAAGAAAAAAATATCTAAGTATACCAAAGCCTGAGGGTTTTGAATGTAAAATTACCTGATTTATTAATCAAAGGCAGCATTATCTGTAGTTAGGAATTGAATTGATGTTTCTGGCTACCACATTCCTCAAAGTTTTAGAGCTAGTAGATCTCATCCTCTCTAACCATTTTTATTCAAAGATTGGAAGAAGAAGAGGAAGACAAGCTTTTCTGCTTTTTCAACTTCCTATTGGTCTCTCAACTTTAAATAAACTAATCATTGAACTGAACTGAAAGAAAAAAGTAGAGTATTCGCTTTGCATCTGCAGAAGAGACTACTTCTGTTCAAAGCTGGTTTAGCACTTCAGTAAACTCTGGCTCCGGGCACTTAGTCAGTGACTTCCACCAAGCAGTTCACCGGGTTGACTTTCATTAAAACTTGGCAGGAAATATGACCTGCTTAATATTATTTTTAAATTAATTTAATGGTTTTAATATATTTTAATATATTTATGTTGAGTCCTTAATATAGGTTGTCAGCATTTCAAATTTAAGTAGGTTTATTTTTAAAACAACCCTGTACTTAATTTACATTTAAATAAATCAGATTTTTTTAATGAAAGAAAAATCATCAGTTTTTCTCCACCCTGCCAGAGTCTCAAGCTCCCTTTGCCCTCACCCCCCTCTCTCACACACGCTCCCCTCCTGCATGGGCATAGTTTGGTGGGGGCAGAGGGGGAATTGCCCCCGAAACAGAGGCCAAGCGTTGGAGAGGCACATGGGGGTCATGTGCCACTAGCCCCCACCCACGTTTCTGCAAGCGCTGAGCTGCCCGGGACTTGCTTTGCTTGGCCTGCTGGGAGGGGAGGGGCTGACGGGCTCTGTTGTTCCCACGCTGCCTGTGCCTCCCCCCGGCATGTTCCCTGCTTGCTTGGCTCCTCTTGCTGCAGCTGGGCCCAGGCAGGGAGTGGAGGGGGAGGAACTGCGGCTTTTCCTGCCACGTGCTCGCTGCCTCCTGGGTCCTAGTGCTGGTCGTTCCCATTCTTTGTGTGCTGGGCCCTGCATGGCCACTATCCTGTTACCTGTACAATGGTGAGTGCCCAGGGTCTGGACAAGAGTGTGGGGGCTATGGGGGAAAGGGATGAGGTGGGGCAAGAGGCAGTGGGGAAGGAAGGGGGATGGGATAGGGCAGGGGGAGAGAAGGGGATGGGGAATGGGGTGGGAGGCAGGGAACAGTGGGAAGAGAAAGGGGGAGCCCAGCATGTGGTGTTCCCTCAGCACCAGCAGCAGCTGGGGCTCCCCCATTAAGCTAGGCCACCCCTCACCCCTACCCCGTACCACTCCATGTGGGTGGAGAGAGCCAGGGAGCCAGGGGAATTGGCTTCAGTGCATGTGTGTGCACGCACTGCCCCCCCAGATATAGCAGTCAATCTACACATCTGCTCTCCTGCACCCCTGCTCACACACTCAGGCCCCCCTAGGGTGACCAGACACAGGGATTTCCCTAGACCCTCCCTGAATTTTCCCAGCCCCTCCTTCCCCCCAATTTTGTGAACTAGTTACATACAGTGTTGCCAATTTAGTGATTGTTTGGAAATTTGAATTAAAACATTAATACACACTTTAAAAGAATATACAGTGTATAATAAAATATGTGTATCTGAAAAAGTATAATAGATTTGAAAAGTATAAACATAGACTAGCTTCCTTATACAGCTGTTGTTTATAATTTCAAATGATGATTTGTAAGCAAAGTCTAAATGAGCTCTCCCTGACGGCTAGTGATGAGCTTGGGGCTGGAGGGGAAAGGCTTCAGGACCAGATTGTATTTACATTCACACCTAATCTACCTAGGTATCCAGCAAACAGAGCTGTGCTGCCCAAGTGATAGATTTTGGCTGGGGTTGGGTTATAAATCATTTGATTGCAGGGGTAATTAAATGTTGTTATTCTTATTGTATGAGTAAAGGGCAGTAGAACTGTACTTAGCCTGTGCTGATTGAGGGCATCAAGAGAGAGGGTGGGGAAAGGTGTTTTGCTTGATGGTCTGCCTGAGTCACAAGTATTATTTGACCTGCCCCTCTCCACTGTTTAAAGACAGAGTTGATTAAGCTTCATAGATAGTCTTTTGTTCTGTTAAGTGACCACTGCAGCTGAAATCACTGATAATCAGGTCTAAGTGCTTAAACCGGCTGTGGGGACAGTGCTTCTGTGGAAGAGACGGCCCAGACTGCACTAGCAGTGAGATTCCCCCCCGAGAGCTCAGCTGAAATCACTGAGAGCTGGGTGGAACCTCAAGAAACCAACTCGCAGAGGTCACAGTGGCAGGTGGCAGCAGAAGGTGACGGCGCAGGGCCATTGGTATCAGAGTGATGGAGTGAACGGTGGCAAAACGAACAGCAGTGGCCAGAGCGAACAGTGAGCAGCTGGAGAAACAAGCAAGGTGCCTTCTTGGCCCCCACCTGGGAGGTGAACTCACATGAAAGCACCTCTGAACTCTGAGTCTCCACTGACCAAGGACAACACCGGTGAGTGGGGTGTGGTGGAGGGAAAAGTGAGGGGCACGTTAAATAAACATTTGTTTGTTGGACTATATTTTAGTGACTTTGCTCCAGAATGCTAGATTTGTGACTGGGAATGGAAACTTGTATAAATATGTTTCCTAGTAGGCCAAGATTTTTAAAACACATTATTTGCCAAGGTTGTTATCTTACATCGTTGCTATCTTGAGAGGTCATTATGTTGGGGAGTTTCTGTACTAAACATTTTTATTATTATAATTAATTTTTAAATACGAAGGCCATACTGGGTCAGGCCAATGGTCCATATAGCCCAGTATATCCTGTCTTCCGACAGTGGTCAAGGCCAGGTGCTTCAGAGGGAATGAGTGTTAACAGCTAATTTAGACCCCATCATTTTGTATGTATAGTTGAGTTTATGTTTTCCAATGTGTATTACTTTGCATTTATCAATATTGAATTTCATCTGCCATTTTCTTGCCCAGTCACCCAGTTTTGTGAGATCCCTTTGTAACTCTTTGCAGTCTGCTTTGGACTTAACTATCTTGAATAATTTTGTATCATCTGCAAATTTTGCCACCTCACTGTTTACCCATTTTTCCAGATCATTTATGAATATGTTGAAAAGTAATGGTTGCAGTACTGACCCCGCAGGGATACCACTATTTATCTCTCTCCAGTCTGAAAACTGATAATTTATTACTACCCTTTGTTTCCCATCTTTTAACCAGTTACTGATCCATGAGAGGACTTCCCTCTTATCCCATGATGGCTTACTTTTCAAAAGTCAATTTAAATTAAATAAATTGTTAAAAATGTTTTATATTTGTTTTAGAAATCTAGAACTGTTATGTGTTTTGGTGTAATTTGCATTATCCTAACAAAACATTTAATTTATTCGTATCTCTTTTATATGTTGCAGATCAAAGTGAAAATTAAAAGACAAAAAACAATGCAACAATTTTTCCACTCAAAGGCCTCAAAAACCAACCAAGGTGAAGAACACATCAAGAAGCAAGAATATATCAATATGTCAGCTGAAGGGTAAAGTGGTGTATCTACATCCGACCAGCCCGAAGCACAAATACAGCTACCTACTGAAGAAACAGTTTATCCAAAACCTAAAGGCAGTTCCCGATGTTTGTCGGTCAAAATGTTCGGATTTATTGAAGTTACAAAAGATGGCTACTGGTGCATCTCTTGCAAAAAAGCTTATGAAGAAGGAAAGCTTCCCAGTGCTATAATTGGTAAAAGTGGAGGAGCTTGGTTTGTCAAACCGATCAGCAAAGCCAATGCTGACAAACTACAGGAAAAGGCTGCAAAACACCACATCTCTGGAGTGCATCAACATGCAGAAAGCCTTATAAGCCCACTTTCAAAGCCAATTTTAGAAGTACTTAATAAAGCTGTTAAGAATGCTGGAGACACCACATAGTTCATGTGAACAAACATGGCTGTGGCATCCTACTTTCTATTTAAGCAAGAGATACCACACACTACAAACTGGAGGCCAATGTTAAGTGCATTGTCACTTGTTCATCCTGAAGTTGAACACTGTTTCTGAACAAGACCGGCAAATGCTCACTATCTTTCTGCAAGAAACTCAACTGACTGGCTAGAAGCATGCAGTGCAACAGTGAAAGACTCAACAGTTGAAAAAGTGAAGAACTCTCTCACCACATTCAAAAAATTTGCATACATAGCTGATGAATGCACCGATGCAAATGGGCATCAAGTATTAAGTCATTGTGTATGTTATCTTGATGTCAGTGATACGCCAGTAGATGCATTTCTAGATGTTCAAGTTATAGAAGACACATCGTCTGCATCTGTGACAACCCTCATCTTAGAAGAGTTAAATGCTTGTCAGTTGGACCCCAAACAGATGGCTGTTTGTGCATTTGATGGAGCTGCAAACTTCTCTGGAAGACATGGTGGAGTACAAGCTTTGCTCAGAGAAAAGTATAACCCTAATCTCTCCTATACACACTGCAGAGGCCATCTACTCCAACTAGCACTAGTACGAGCTGTAGACTCTTCAAAAGACATTTAAAAAGCTATAAATTTAATGTCTTCATTATATTCTTTTTTCAGCAAGAGTCCAAAAAGACTGAATATCTTGGAAAATATAGAAGATACACTGAGATTGCAGTTCAAATTAGTCCAACCTGGGAAAACCCTCTGACTTTCTCATGAGTGATCTTTGGCTGTTGTTTTAAAATTACTCCAGCCATTATTACTGGCTTTGGAAAGTATCTACCAAGATGGGATGGATCTAAGTAGTGAGGCTGGTGGATTACTTTTGCTACTATGTTCAGAGAAGACTATTGCCATTCTCTCTCTTGTAAGTCTACTGTTGAAACCACTTGGGTCATTAAACAATGCCATCCAGGCATCTGCTACAACAGTAGTAGATCTTTGTCCAGCAATAGACGCTACATTTGGATCAGAGAGCTATCCATTGAAAAAGTACTGGAAGAAGCAAAGACTTCAGTCCAGAAGTTTACTAATGAAGGCATTTATATTGAATCCTTAAGGGAAGAGGACAAGAAGTGTTTGTTAAGACAACTGAAAAAGTACACAGACTTGATTCTTAAAAATCTACAACAGCGACTTCTAGATTCTACTCAACCTCTACATAGCTTTTACAGATCCCTGTCCTATAAAACGCTGGCAGTTGAGTGGAGTGAGGCACTACCAGCAATGGGGCTGCTATGTGATCAGGACAGAATAGAGAATTTGAACACAGAGTGGAATATCATATGATGGATGAATGAATGAAGATTTGCCTTCAACTTCTTTTTTATCATCACTAGTGGCTCGACCCGATCTTTGTGCTATGTTTCCTGGGATGAAAGAAGTAGGAATTCATCTCTTGCTACTCCCAGTCACAATAGCTACAGTTGAGCGTTCTTTTTCATCATTGAATAGAATTTTGTGTTCTGAAAGAAGTTGCCTTCTGCCTGATCATGTGAATGAACTAATGAGCATATCAATTGAAGGAATGGAAGTACCGGACACATGAGAAGCCACCAAAGATGAACGCACTACATTCAAGAAGTTCATTAACAGAGTTGTGCAAATTATAACAAAAAACCAAGACGGATGTAGATGTCATGCTCCATAGAAGGCTTGAGTAGCCAACTTTAATTTGTGTGATGATTTTAAAACATGAGTTAAATCTAATAAAATGATCATGAAACATTTTTCAGTTTTTACCATGATGCCATACAGCCCACCTTCACCCTCATGGTCTCACCCCTCATTGGCCCTGACCCTCCCGCTGTAAATTTGAACACTCCCCTAATTTCAATTCCTGGGGGAAACACTGGCAGCTGCTGCTTTGGTGGTGGCAGGGCCCAGCGTTTGTGATTTTGTCACTGCCAACATTTCCCTGAGGGACACAGGTAAGAGAAGGGGAAGGGTGATTCTGAACACTTTGCAACTCAGCTACATCTGAAGGGAATTCCACAGGACGGAGGAAAGGGGCCTTCCTTAGCTCAAGGCAGGGCCCACTGTTGAATATCCAAGGCTGTTACAAACGGAGGTGTGAGAGCTTCTCACAGGAGAGATCCCAGGGATCTTTTAAAATTTAGAATGGGAAGTGTTTGGCAGCCCAAACCTACAGACTCTCCTGCAATGCAAAGCAGGTTCTCACACTCACACACACTCTCCTACCCACCCTCACTTGGGGCAGTGTTGCTGTCTGGAAAAGAGCTTTACAAATGTATTTACTGCTGTTCTACCCTGGCTGCCAACGAATCCTGTTTACAAGAACAGAGAAGGAGAAACAGGCACTGACAGGATGAAAACAAGAAAAATACTGATTCCTTCATCGCTTCCTCCAGCTTCTCTCCCCCCACCACATCTGTTCCCTGGGCTCCCTCCTCCCCTCCCTCCAGTCCCTGCCCCCAAACTCCTCCCTTTGCAGTTTCTGCAGGGGGTGGCTAAGGGTTGAGGTGCTGCAGAGGGGCATTTGGGGTGGGGAGGGCAGCGCTAATGAGGGGGGAATTTCACAAGCACCTGCTCCCATCAGTAACTGCCCAGGGTCGCTGAGCAGAGCAGCCGAGGGGCCTGTCCCCACCCTTCCCCAGCAGCCAGATCAGCCTCCCCTTGCAGCCAGGTCAGAGTCCGGCTCCCCTACGGGATGGGGGCACCATGTGCCCCTCCCCTCTGCACACACGGCCAGTTGGGCTGGAGGACATGAATGTGACTCCAATCCTGAGCCCTCTGCACCTGCTGCTCCCAGTTTTGCTGCTGAGGCTGTTTGGGGAGGGAGTTAAACTGTGTTGGGAGGAGACAAATACCCCTCTGTGTCCGTGACAGGCACGTGAGGGTCCCGTACCCATCACTGAGCCCGCCCCTCCTGGGTCCCATGGGAAAAGGGGACAGTGGGAGATTGGGGAGGAGAGATGGAGGGGATAATCCCCTTTCCATGTTCCACTAATCACCCACCCCAGATATATGTCCCCCCCAACTCCTCACTGCCCTGCAGGTCCCTTGTGGGGGTGGGGGGCAGGTGTGATGAATGTGGGAATTTATGAACTATCTGTAGGACTCTGTATCAAGCCCCTTGGCTTTGCTACCCCTTGGGGGGAAAGAATTCATTTTCTCCCTAGGCCAGGGGAGATCAGCGCTAGGTATTCAAGACACAGCACCACTAGGACTGTCTGGACGGGAATCCACCCATATCAATGGAGGATCCGGAAAAGGCAATGGGAGTGGTCAGTGACTGGACATCAACTCTTAGAGCAAGTTACTTACCCCACCTCTCTGCAGGGGATAGGGGTAAAAGACCTGTGGAGGAGAACAAAGAGACAAGGTGTTAGGTGTTGATGTTGAGATGAGCAGGATGCACAGACACGCAGGGCACTGGGACTGGGAGACACAGGGGACAGAGACAGCAGGGATGGAGGGCAGGGCAGCAGGGCACAATGAACCCTGGCTTCCCCCTGCCTCTCTCACACTAACCCAGGGACTTTCAGATTCTGTGCTTCAGGGGACTAATCAATTGTTACTTGTTTTTGAAAAGGCTGCCTGCTGTCCCTGCACATTCTGAGTAGGAGCCTTGTGCCCTGAAGGGGTAGAAAAAATCTCCCGCAGGAGTCAGGTTTGGCTGGACTCACTGCAGGGAGCTACAGAGAGAGGCAGGGATCGCTGGTGCCGAAGGCCCAGTTTCCGAGTTGTGGTGGCCCGGGCCTGCCCCTGTGGAACTGTATGAGTCCTTGGGGACTGGGACACTGATGGGGTCACTCCCAAGGGTCTGGTAAAGGCCAGGCCTAGACCAGGCATTGTGAATACGTGACAGGGTATTTGAGGGAGAAGGGGCCTGGGCTCTGGTGCGGCCGGGGGGCGAAGGGCCGATAAGAGCTGCTGACAACGTGTTAGTTCCAGGCAAGCTCTGCCCAGAGTCTCTGCAGGGCTGTGAGCATCACTGAACAAAGGGGGATGATTCAGCAGAGACCCAGCTCGGGCCCTGCCCCATTAAAGCGGGGGGTGGGGAGGGGCCTGGCCATTGATCAGGCCCTAGGTGGAAGCACGAGATCAGCAAGGCAGCCTGGGACAGAGTCTGGAGAGCAGCTGAGAGACAAAAGGCAGAGCCAGCCTCGGTGATCAGTGGGGAAGGGGATCCCGGCTGGCTGCTCTGGGGAAGGGTCAGTGGGAGGGTTATAGGCGAGATCCCCTCCGGTGGGCTGATGAGTAGGAGAGACAGGAGGTAGATAGGGGAACCAGCCTGGGGCTGGAGGCAATGAGCAGGCGCCAGCGTGTACCCTGCCCCTTCTAATTCTGCCTGTGCATCCCCCTACTAACGACACAATCCCAGCCTAGGTCCAGCTACGTACCAGTGGTTGGGGACCTTCATATAGTTAGGGCCCTACCAAATTCATGGCCCTGAAAAACGCATCACGGACTGTGAAATCTGGTCTCCCCCCGTGAAATCTGGTCTTTTGTGTGCTTTTATCCTGTACTATACAGATCTCACAGGGAGAAAAGCATTTCTCAAATTGGGGATTGCAAGATTATTTTAGGGGGATAGCCGTATTACCACCCTTACTTCTGCATTGCTGCCTTCAGAGCTGGGTGGCCAGAGAGCAGCCGCTGATCACTGAGGGCCCGGCTCTGCAGGCAGCAGCGCAGAAGGAAGGATGGCAATAACGTACCAGGCCATCCTTCCTTCTGCGCTGCTGCTGGCGGTGGCTCTGCCATCAGAGCTGGGCTACCGGCTAGCCACTGCCTCTCTCCAGCTGCCCAGCTCTGAAGGCAGCGTCGCCACCAGCAGCAGCGCAGAAGTAAGGGTGGCAGTACCGCAACCCCCCCACAACTCCTTTTTGGGTCAGGAACCCTTATAATTACAACACCGTGAAATTTTAAATCTAAATATCTGAAATTATGAAATTTACAATTTTTAAAATCCTGTGACTGTGAAACTGACCAAAATGGATGGTGAATTTGGTAGGGCCCTACATATAGGGTTTCTCCGTACAAGGCAAAAGAAGGGACACAGGACAGAATTATACCCACAGCAACAACTGCAACAACAGTGGCCTCTGGATCACCCCCTGCCTCTATTCATTGCAACCCTTCTCCCCAGCCTCCCCATCGACCCTCCCTCTACCCTCTCCACCTGCACCTTCCTGTTCCTGTAATCCCTCTCGCCCCCTCCATGATGCCTCCCCTCCCTCCGTTTCTTCCTCCTTACATCCAGGCCCCCTCCCCTCTATGTATTATCTCCTTTCCCTCTACATGCCCCTCCCTCCATTCCCTCCTCCCCCTCCACCTACAACCTCCTGTTCCTGTATCCCTCCTGCCCCCCCTGATGCCTCCCCTCCCTCTATATCTTCCTCCCTAACCCCATTCCCTCTCCCCTCTCTGTATTATCTCCTTCCTCTCCCCATGCTCTCTCTCCCATCCTTCTATTTTCTCTGCCCCCTGTACATCTCCCTTCCCTCTCTATATCCTCTCTCCACCCTCTATTCCCTTCTCCCCCTCCCTTCCCTCCTGTCACCTCCCCTCCCTCTATGCCCTCATCCATCTACCCCTTAACCTTCCCCACCTTCTATTCCCTCCTCCTGCTTCTCCTGCCCCTCCCATTCCTATATCCCTCCTGCCCCCTCCATGGTGCCTCCTCTCCCTCTGTTTCTTCCTTCTTAACTCTATGGCCTCTCCCCTCTCTGTATTATCTCCCTCCTCTCTCTCTGCCCCCCCATCCTTCTATTCCCTCCTGCCCCCTCCCCATACCCTCTCCTACACCCTAATCCCTCTCCTCCCCCTTCCCGTGTCCCCTCCCCTTCTTCTCTTCCCTCTTGCCCCTTCCCAGGCCCCGCCTCCTTCTATTCCCTCTTCCTTCTCCCCGTACCCCCTCCCGTACCTCTCTTCCCTCCTGCCCTCCCGTGTCCCCTCCCATCCAGCTATTCCCGCCTACCTCTGCCCCTGTGCCCTCCCCTCACTCTATTCCTTCTTTCCCCTCCCCCAGAACACTCCCCTCCCTCTGCTCCCTCCTCCCTCTCCCTGAGCTCTCTCCCCGACATCGATTTCCTCATCGCCCTCCTCTTTCATTATTCCCTCCTCCTCCTACCCCTGCACCTTATCCTCCCTCTATTGCCTGCTCCTCCTCCCTGTGCCCCTTCTTGTCCCTCTGTGGCACTCTCCCCTCCCTCCTCTCTGTTCCCATATCCCCTCTCTCTATTCCCTGCTCCCCCTCCCCATGACTTCCACCTGTATTCCCTCCTCCACCCTCTATGCTTCCTCCTCTCCCTCTCCCCTTTCCCTGTGTCCTCTCCCTTCCCTATGTTCCCTCTTCCACAGGCCCTTTCCCCCTCCCATCCCTCTATCCCCTACTCCCCCTTCCCCTCAAACATTGACAGCATTAAAATCCAACAAGTGCATCTCTCTTCACCCCTCCCCAGCCTGCCCTGTGGGTGTCAGGCCCATTGTAGGGTGGGGGTGGTGGAGGGGGCTGGGCTCTGGCAGGGCAGGGGAAGCACAGCGGGTGAAGGTTCATTCAAAGACTCTGACAATGTGTTTAGTACCAGGGGTGTCAGCTCCTACAAGGCTCACGGCAGCTCAGAGCTTCTCCAGCTGGGGGTCATGACCCACAGTCCTGCCATGGTGATCAGTGGAAGAGGGGTCCCAGCTCACTGCTCTGGGGAATGGCTGGTGGGAGGGTTATGGGGAGACCCCCTCAGCTGAGGCAATGAGTAGGTACAGAGAGACAGGAAG
Organism: Terrapene triunguis; assembly: GCF_002925995.2. Classification (NCBI taxonomy): domain Eukaryota; kingdom Metazoa; phylum Chordata; order Testudines; family Emydidae; genus Terrapene; species Terrapene triunguis. The sequence continues at coordinate 289,483 of NW_020695425.1, forward strand.
GTGGATATGGGAGCCAGCCTGAGGCTAGAGAAAATAAGCAGGGCCCCAGTGTGTACCCAGCCTCTCCTAATTCTGCCTGTGCATCCCCCTGCGAATGACACAATCCCAGCCCAGGTACAGCTATGTACCAGTGACATCCCTTGAGGCAAAAGAAGGGACACAGGACACAATTATACCCATAGGAACAACTGCAACACAGCGGACCCCGGACCACCACCTGCCTCTATTCATTACACCCCTTCTCCCCAGCCTCCCCATCGACCCTTCCTGGGCACTCTTAGGTCTATCAGAACAACCCTATGTCTTTATTCATAAACAGGACACCCCCCTGCTGACTGGTTCTTCCTGTAGATTTCCTCTCGTAGATTTCACAATCTCTTAATCGGCACCTGGCTCAGTATGCAAATACACACACAGTGTGAGGCATAGACTGCAACATATACAAATGACCAGACTGGAAGATAGGTGTCTGTTACTTCCTGCCTGGGGGGTACATTCCTGAGGTTTGTTCCCTCCTGGCAACCTGCCTTAATCCAAATCCTCAAGAATATAATTTTCAGACTAGATACATAACTCCCTAACTATTATCCCTACCTACATTTTGCAGTGATGATGACAGCTAGAGGGCCACCGGTTGTCGGTAGAGACGTCACATGCCACTCTTTGGTGAACGATAATGCAGAGATCTGACCCAGGGGATACATGTAAACAGGGCCGGCTTTACCAGAGCGGGGCCCGATTCCTGGGGGCGGGACTTGCAGCAAGCCCCGCCCCCAGGAATCAAGCCG